>NW_022145598.1:7602318-7904818 GCF_000002235.5 Strongylocentrotus purpuratus
ATGGATTAGGGGCTTAGTCACAAATTAAATGTCAAAGGGGGGGGGGGGGGGGGGTGGGGCAGCTGCTAGTAAAATTGGATATTAAAATAATGGTGATGATGATGATGATGATAGTGATAATGATAATAATATTAAAAACAAGAATGCGCTTTCTAAGACAGAATATTTATTTTATGACATTTCAATTTGATTATTTTTTTTTACTGGCTGCTGTTCTACAATAATAATATAGCTGATATTCTCAAGGCTCCTGAATGTTAGATGCAGTATATACATATGAAAAAATATTTTGGTGATATGGTTTCTTTTGTACATCATCGTACCATATAAATATGTCCATTTTTTATGCCTGTTTGGTGAGAAACTAAAAATTTGATATCAGAGGTAATTTAGTGAGTCCTTTTCCTCAAATTTCTAGAAAGTATGAACAATTACTTTTTTTGGGGGGGGGGGGGGGGGGGACATGTCTCTTATCATTGAATTGTAACGTTTGAAATTAGGTGTCCCTTGCTATATAATTAGCTGCTCATATTTTCAACATGTTCATTCAATAACAGTTTCACTCTGGAGATTAGACTAGGGTTGCTATCCAAGTCTCAATGTCAATTAAATAATGTCTTGGTAATCAGTTGCAACACAGTCACGAAGAGCTCCCGTCTCTGTACAGAATTACACATGCAGCCCGCACAACGACCACACACACAGACAGTCCCCATATTCCCAGGGCCAGCTAGCTAGATGAAATCGGAGCTTGACCGAGCATTCTGTTTGCTCAGTTAAAATAAGCATCATGAAGTCAGCAAATATTAAACCATCAATACTAAATCAAAATAAAACCAAAAATTCAATAGATATTCACCAACTCCTACCCGGTATATCACGTCTGATTGCACTGTTAGAAAATATTTGTTGTTGTTGTTGTCACATCAACTGCACCAGAGATACCACCGAGGCTGCATGAGCCTCAACTCAAGCTGGAGTTGAAGGTCGGGAGTTAAAATTTGCTGAAATCTCAGCTCTTCCCCAGAACTGTGATGTTTTCAACAATTTTCCCTATTTCATCAAGTCAGATAATATATCATTGTTTTTGTCTAGTGGGTTGTGTATAAATATTGACTGCCCAAATGATGATATTTCTGTAAAATTCAATTTGGATGATTTCCGTTCATTAGGGACTGTGCATATCGTCTGCTTCCCCACAGGCAAAGGTACCTTGTCCTTAAGAAGTATGCATGTAAACACACTAGGCCTGTCTTCATCAGCTCGAGTTGGCCAAATAACCTGCTATTTCAACTATCCCGATTGCAAATTAGCCAGCTAATTTGCGTCTTCATCAGCCTACAGTTGCAATTATTGGGATATTTGGTTGAGAAAATATCCTGAGAAATCTTGGTTTTGTTTCCAAATATCCCCCTATTTGGGAAATATTCCGGTATCTGGGAAATGGCGGGCTAATTTGCTCCCGTTTGAGCTAGTTTGTGATGAGCATATTGGTCTGGTGAAGACGCATTTTCGATCTTCGGTAAAATATCCCGAGTCTGAAAATAATGGGTTATTTGGCAAACTCGAGCTGACGAAGACAGGCCTAGACTGACATTTATTAAACTAATGGTGGAAAGAGAAGGCCTCCAGTGAATGCCAAAATGTGCATAACATATCTAATAAACATTGAATGTGAAATGGTTGACTGCTGATTGCATGGAGGGGAAGAAGAATGGAAGTTGAATGATTCTATCGAGCATGATTCTGCAGGCAATCTGTCTTAGGAAGTGGACTTTTTGCCTCTTCTTTGAGAGGAGGGGGAGGGTGGGGGGGGGGGGGATAGCCAAGGATGGCATGGGAGAGAGAGTTACGCAGACTGAGCTTTTGGGAGGGGGCTCTCAAGTAACTGTTGGACTCTTAAAGGCATCGTTTAACAATGTTAAATCTGAGATGCATGGTCCTACGTGTTATCAGTGTCTGTGATATGGTGTAATATTGAAGCCCTAAAAGAATTGCGCTTCAAAATGATCATAAAGTGCCTCGAAAAAGTAAAAATCTTTGGGTGGCTGGTTTACCATACTCATTTTCCCCAGTAGATTGTAGTGTTATAAAAACTGTTAGGAAAACAAAAAATGAAATTTCGATTTCCAATCATAAATATTTTTTGTAATCAGAGAGGCGATCGGCTTGTAAAAGTCAAGGGATTCCTGACTGACCTAAAGGTTTATGATAATGATTACAGCATGAGCTAAATCAAGGATTTTGTTTCAGAATCTGAGGCAATGTTACCAAGTTACTTTAAGCAAATGTTATGCTCTAACGTCAAATATCTTGAGCTCATGGGTCTGGAAGAAACTGTGGTGGAAGTGGTTAAGAGAAGTGGATTGAGATGGATGGGACATGTCATGTGCTGTTAAAGAAGGGAAGATGACGAACCTGTAAAAAGAGTGAGGGCTCTGGAAGAGGCTGGTATAGAGGGAAAGGAATTAGACCAAAGATTTCATGGAAAGATATAGTGAAGAAAGAAAGCTGTGAGCTTGGTCTACATGATGAGGATGCTTGGGACAAGAAGAAGTGGAGGGGAGAAGTGTCACCATAACGCGAAAGTCAGTTAACCCCTCGTAAGAGGGAAAATGCTGACGTTAATACGTGATGAAAACGACAATGATGGAAAAGGATATGATAGATGTGTCACAAAATACTTATGGTTGCATCATCGACACTGTACATGAACGATTTACAGTGAAACCTGTGTCTAGACACAGCTCAAGTTTGGTTGGTTGGTTCGTTGGTTTTATTTACGATCATAAAATATGAAATATAAACATAACATACTTAATGAAACAAAACACTAAAATATTATGTAGACTATTCTAGAAAAAAAAAGAAAGAAAAAAATTAAATTGTTATTGAGGGATCACCTGCTTCAGATCAACCCAACAAATTTTGTCTTTTTTATTTATTTATTCTCCACTCATGGGATAGATTGCCCTTGTCAGCTATAAGCTGTTTTTCAAAGGGGTCTTCCTCGGGGTCCCAAAATAACTACAATAAAATGATTAATCAATTACTACTAATAATAATGATAATAACAAGGTTTATATATATATATTAAAGAAAAAAAAGTTTTTATAGGCAGGTGATCTCAATCTCAATGTTCTCTTTAGGATATATTTGAAAGAAAAACAATGTTCGAGGGGGGAAATTGTGTTTTTCATAAACAGGTGTTCTTTATAATGTGCAGGTGGTCTCTACAGGTGTATATTGACTGTACATATGCTGTGCGGCACCTGCTTTTATATATCTGTACATAACCATCTTCATGGACAGCATAAATTACCAAGATCAGGTAGATTCTAGGTGCTATAGGCCTATATGTATGTTGTCCTTACTGAAGATCTGTCATGTCTTGTCAAGGAGCTTATAGCACTGGGTTGGGATTTTAACCATGTTCTCCACTTCAAGAGTATGAAATACATTGAATGTACCCCAATGTCTCCACCGGAAGAGAAAATGTCAAACAACATCACCATCCCTTCCAACCGATGGCTACGCTTGTGATTGATAACGTATTGCAATAGTCTGACGGTATTTGATATTGGTCTGCCTTCATGGTTGATTCATGATTAAGATGTAAAGGTTGTGATCATGAAGTCTGGAGTTTATCTTGCAATTAGACCTTTCCAAGGTAAATTGATCAGCTTTTCTTCCTCAAATTGACAACACAACTTTTTCTTATTGCTGTTTATTGAAGTTCATTAAATGAGCCTGTTTTGCAATACATGTTCTAACATTTGTTCCTATAGAACATTTCTATTAATTAAGATTTAAAGGTTGTGATGCAGTCTGAAGTTTATCTTGCAATTAGACCAATATATATATCCAAGGTAGGGATGTGTAAGGACAAGATTGATCAGCTTTTCTTCCTCAAATTGACAACACAACTTTTTCTTATTGCTGTTTATTGAAGTTCACTAAATGAACCCGTTTTGAAATACATGTTCTAATACTTGTTCCTATGAAACATTTGTATTAGTTAGCTTTAGAGTTAGGGTATACAGTTTTGAATCTAGGATAAATTTAAGAACCTGATTGATATAAAAAAATTGATTGTAGGACAAATGTTGTCTGAGCATGTAAGGCACTACCGTGAATAGACCTTTTTAATTATTTTATTAAATTTTGTTTGACATAATAACTTTTTATCTCACTTTTTTTTTATTAGGTGCAAGTTGGCAACATTGGTGAGATATACAAGATAAGGATCAGTCATGATAACCAAACAGAGTTTGCAGGCTGGCTGTGTGAAGAGGTAAGAAAAAAAAATCAAGAAAAGGATTTTTGTTTTAAGTGAAGAATATTGAGTTAAATGTCAAATTGGATGAAGAATGCTGACAATGAATTAGGGTACTATTTTGATCTTATTGTGCTATATTACTGATCATGGACTATAACAAATATGACCTTCATTCCATATTCACCCTTCTCTAATTCGCAAAGGGACTTTGTAATAATGTTCAGATGAGAGAAAATGGTGCTAAGGTAGTGACTTCAATGCTAGATCTACAATCAAAGATAATCTGAAAGTTCGAGTGAAAACAGACCCATTATTAATGATAAAAATTGGGAAAAACTGATTTGATTGATTCCTGTATTCTCCCAACTATATTATTACAAATTTATAATTACGTTAAGGTGAATGTAAATCGTCACAAAGCAATGAACTGGCTCTATATACCATTCCAGACTTTTAAATGGTGAAAGATTTTAAAAAGCCTGTCTTTATATATATATATCTTATTATCATGGAAAAACAGTTGGGAAAATTCAAAAATGGTTGGGAGAAGTATCTGTTAGAGGGTGTCGCACAGTGATACCTTCAAAGAAAACCAATTAGTACAAAAATTACACATTTTTTTCATCAACCCTCAACAAAGTTACCAAACCACTTTAAAGTCATACAGTGTACTTGTAAAATACTTGGGAAATATTAATTATCACAATCATAACTTGACCTTTATTCATATCTATATCTCTATTATTCTTAAGACTGCACTCGTACTTGTAAAATAATTGGAAAGTATTGCTTGTCCTGGTTCATCATAATTTGACCTTTATTTCATAATCCTTTCTCTCTTATTATTATGACTAAGACCCATTTACACTTGTAAAATAATTATTAAGTATGAATTGTTACAGGCCATCAAAAATTGACCTTCATTTCATATTCACCTTTCTCTTATTCTTTAGATTTAAATTTCTTACTTGTAAACATAATTGCAAATTTAAATTTCTTACTTGTAAACATAATTGCAAATTTAAATTTCTTACTTGTAAACATAATTGTAAATTACCGTTACAGTTGTCACAGTCTATTACTCTGATCTGATCTATTCAGGAAATTCAGGAATGTTTGATGTGAACATAATTTTCTGGTCTTGCAGTATGATAGCAGTTATTAACTTATTATACCCACTGTGCAAAACGTTCGTGGAGATCCAATATTTCACAGGCTTTATATGCTTCAAAATATTATTATTAGAATAATCATGAGAAAATTCATCGCTACCAGGTACTCATTGACAGTAGGCCATGAGAATGTAGATTATTGTCAAAAGTCATTCCTACATCGAGGCTTGAACTCCCGACCTTTATATCTACAGTCAAGTGATTAACTATTCAACAGTGTCTTTTGTACTATTAAATGTGAACTGGTATTATGGAAAGCCATATTTCGTTTTCTGCATAGAAGGTCATACGTGTACATGAAATAATGTTGTTACAATATACCAGTTCTGAGACAGCTCATGCACAAATAACCCTAAATATCAACAGATCTTTAACATGTGTAGTCCTACAGGTACTTTGTGCATTAAAAGAAAAATATCACTGCCAAAGTGATGGAGCTGCTTCATGAATATCTTTTGTTTGCCCTCTTGAAAAGAATACTGCAACCTGTGAATCATAGAATGTACCATTTGGCATAAATGAATGATGATTACATAATGATAATAATAATAATACATAAGATTTATAAGGCGCCAAATCCACTTGACAGTCATATGCTCAAGGCGCAGCTTGTGCAAAAGATGAAATACATGTACATGATAAATATGTATACAAAAGTGCAATAGGAAAGGTACAGACATGAAAGGTAATGGTAATCAGTTATAAGCTAAATTAAACAGATATTTCTTAAGATTGTTTTTAACACTTCAGCAGAACTGCTTTTTTTAATCCATTGAGGGAGAGTATTCCATAATGAAGGCCCATGAACATGTATCCAGCATTTTTCTTTTTGGGTTTTAGAGTTTTGGACAAATGACTTTTAATACCCATGTGCAGATGGTACTTTTGAACAGGTTTTTAGCCAATAAACATCAAGATGGAGCGTTAATTTGATCGCTCTCATTTGGGAGTGTGAACTGGTTCTTAGATCATTCAGTCTCCTGAGTCAAAGTAGAATATGTGAATTAGGCTCTTGACTGATATTAATCTTTTCAAGAATGCATTATAAGTGTATCTCAGTTCTCCATCTTCAGACTTCAAAGATGATGTTTTCTCCGATATGAAAGATACTGCTTGAGCTTTCAAGGACCATCCACCCTCAAGTTCTTAATGATCATAGAATCTAAATTAGAGTGATGATAAGAACCTATTCTCAGGTGTAATACTTTGCTTATGCCGTACACGTTTTTAGTAGAAAATTTATTAAAAATTGATCTGACGATTAACTTACGCTGTGCACATTGATGTATATTTCAAACTTCAGACTTCAAACATGATGTTTTCCCCAAGATGAAAGATACTGCTTGAGATTTGAAGGACCATCCACCCTCAAGTTTTCAATGGTCATAGAATCTAAATTAGAGAGACTATAAGATAAGAACCTAGCTATTCCCAGGTTGTAATATTTTGCTTATGCCCTACATGTTTTTAGTAGAAAATTGGAATTTTTATAATTTCAGACTTCAAATATGATCTGTTCCCAAGATAAAGAGAATACATGAGATTTAATACAGAATTGTCCACCCATCTTTAAAGAAAACGATTCTTTAGTTTTAGAATGCAGAAAAAAATGCCTAATGAAGACAATCTGAACCCATATTCCGAACCCATTCCGAGTTTGACTGAACACAATGTACCTTTACCTTTACTTATAAATGCCATATATGTTTTGATGCATGTGCAACTTGCAATTCTACTATTTTGCAAAGGTTGCTCACATACATCCATATTATTTAATAGCCTTTGCATATTTAAATACATTTTCTTCTTGTATCCTAAAACAAAAGCTATCAAAAACATTGCATTATCATCCAGTTACTTCTGCACAATCATGAGATTTTGAATAAATTAACTCTACACATGCATGGTCATCTGGGTAGTTCTTGCAATGCTTGTGCTATCCACTTATTTTTGGTTGGCTGAAAATCCTTCATACGAAACTGATAAAGAATATCTTATTGATAGGACACTTGGCTCCTCATGGTCTTATATTGCCTGTTTGGAGCCAGAAGGGCATTAACTAAATATATTTTAACACAAAGGCAAGGACCTTCTGGTTTTGAAAAGACAATCTTAACCTTGGGCGAGCGTGACCCACATGTGTATTGGCAGATTATAGAAAAAATCCTACAAAAGAAGCCGAGTATAATGCGATTAAAAACAGAATTAAGTGGAGAGTATATAGGCCTATGAAGATGCTGGCATAGAATAGTCTTTAAAGGTAAAGGCCAGTATTGGAAACGCCCCAATTTCAAAAAAATGAAATGGAAGCTCTTATTACCAATCATGTGAAAGAATATGTTTTGACTAATACATGATGATAACAATTTTGCCGGGAAACTGCCTATTAATTGACATATTTGGTAAATTAGTTTATCTATTGGTATGTGAGAGATTAACGCACATGTCGCGCACGTGTGCGTAGTCCCATATACATTTTTCTGTGTACAGTGCTTGTAACTTTATCAAGACTGGGCCAAATTTCTTATCATTTTGATGATTCCAGAACCTTGCAGTACACACCAATACTTATATGCTAGATGATCAACCTTTTCTGATTGATTCCACAACGTTTCTTTCACAATACAATCGCATGACCATATTAAACTGGTCTTTATCTTTAATATACGGTACTGTTTACTTTCAAGTAATGAAGAAATCCTCTTTATTTCTACTTAACAGTTGCCTGCAAAGATGCTGTTACATGTACATGTTGATGAAATATTTAGTGCAAAATACAAATAAAAAGACTATAAATAGAGACATTTTGAGTGAGACTTCAAATGTTAGACTTTTTATTCATGGTCATCACCAGGAAATGAAACTAGGATTTATATACATGTACAGGAGAAGATTGGCATTTAGTGAACTTTAATGATTTTTTGTTGTAACAATACAGTGTATATATAGTTAAAGATAACGTTGAATTCTGTCACTGCGATTGTATTGTGAAAGAAACGGCGTGGAATCGATCAGTTGATCATGTAGCATATAAGTATGGGTGTATTGCAAGGTTCTGAAGTCATCAAAATGATCAGAAAATTGGTCCAGTCTTGGTAAAGTAACAAGCATTGTACACAGAAAGATGCATAAGAGACTACACAAACACGTGGCTTAAAAATTGGGACTCATTTTTAAGCTGTTTATACTACAATTGTTATATTTAGAATGTGAAGGCATTTGAACCAGGAGCCATGCTTTTAAGGGGACATTTTTACTCTAATGTTCTTTCACACTTGCACAATAACAATGATAACGCTCACAAATTATATTTTTCACCTATCCCCAGAACTCAACCTTCTCTTTAAATAAATCTTATGCTTTCAAGTTAATTACTTTGCACAACGCTTTCATGTAGGTATGCATGTATGCAGTATCTTTTGTGCGTGTGCGTTTGTGCGTGTATGTGCAGGTATGGTGACTGAATCATATTCAATTTAATTTGTTTCATGTGGGGGCCCTATTTATATTAAAGAAATTTGCTTTTGTGTGGCCCTGACTATATATTTGCTTTGTATTTAGTATGTTTAATGTATTCTAATGATGGTTGCATGTTATGCATTTCCATATCATGTATATGGTTCACTAAATTCAATTCAATTCAATATACAATTAAACTTCTTCCAGAGAAACGTAATTGGAAGTATGAAGAGCAGTTTAGAAAATGTATTGTTAATTTGTATACAGACTAG
This sequence comes from Strongylocentrotus purpuratus, assembly GCF_000002235.5. Classification (NCBI taxonomy): domain Eukaryota; kingdom Metazoa; phylum Echinodermata; class Echinoidea; order Camarodonta; family Strongylocentrotidae; genus Strongylocentrotus; species Strongylocentrotus purpuratus. Next base: position 7,611,501 of record NW_022145598.1, read on the forward strand.
GGGGGGGGGGGGTGGGTTCCTTCATCTTCTGATATCTAGAAAATTCATGAAAAAAAAAAACATTGTAGTGGAATCATATGTAATATAGAACACATATTTTGTACACAAAATGTATGAGGATATTCTTTAGATATATAGAGATTCTGGGCATGAGTAGAAAACGGTGTTCAGGAAATGGTATCATAGCCTAATTAACAAGCCTGTTGAGATATTAGCCTATTATGATATATGTTACATGGATAACAAGCTAATGTGCTTAGATTAGCAAGTGTGCGCTTGTAAAAATGACGCCTGGCTGGAATACTCCCTAGGGAGTGGAGAATGTGCATACATTGTGTGCGGGAAAGCCTGAATCCAATGACCGGGGTAATAATATAATATATACCTGTAAAGCGCTTTGAGAGGACCGTCGGTCCTGAAAAGCGCTATATAAGAACTAGCTATTATTATTATTATTATTATTATTATTCTATGGATTTAATGTTAAAAACTTATGGCAGTATTCTTAATCATTAGTTTATTACTAATAAATACTATAACATCCACCTTCCTCCATCTATATAGGTATTGTTTATTCTATCCATCTATTCCTCTTTTTTCTGAAAATAGACATGTTGAATTAATTGAAGTTCTGTGTCATTTGTGTGTATACAAAATGTACTGTATGAGGAGATTCTTTAGATGTACAGACACATTTTGTGCATGAGTAGGATTGTGTTTTCAAACAATTGATTATCCCCTATCCAGACACTCTACATGTACATGGATAACGGCCAATCCTAAGAATTAATTTTTACCTTTATTTCCATCATCATGACAATATATACAAAGATAAAATATTGAATATCATTCAAAATACAAAGAAAAATATGAAAGTATTTAACCAAAGTACAAATGGAAAATGGTGTATCCATAAAAGCCAATAAGGCCTGACAGTTGAATGTACCAGGCGTAGAAGTTATAATAACATATACTATATGCTTAGGAAAAAAAAGAAGAAAAAACAAGGGGGGGGGGGTCATTTTGGTATGAGAGATGTAGTCTTTAAACAAATTATGCATCATAAGGAGAGAGAAGATGTTTCTTGTAAAGTCTTTTGAATGAATTGTTAAATCAAACAGACTAGTAAAGCAGGTGCGGAATTTCAAATTTTTGAACCAACATAACGAAGAGAATTGTTTAACATATATTGGAAGAAGCGATCCAATGATTTATCAGCATGTCATGGGTATGGACCGCTTTGTTGAGACTAAATATGTGCATAAGGTTTGGAGGTAGTGAGTTTGAGAAGAATCGTTGCATCAATGACACAATTTGCAATTCCTTAATATCATAAATATGTAAAGTATTGAATCTTCGAAATAAAGGCTGTGCGGGAGCTAAGAAAGGGGAATTAGACCCAAACTTAAAGCAATATTTGTATTATTGGTGTATTAAAATGAAAGCTAAAACACCATTATTATAAGTTTTGGTAAATAATCTTTTAGTCAGACTATGGTGCGCTTAGAGACACCCGTATTAAGCGCCTAATAAATATTGTGTATTATTATTAACACCAGATATCTCTACCTGTTTATTTGGATAATAATGATACATGTACAAAGAGTTTGCAAAGCTCCACTAGGGATTTATTTAGCCATTCTTAGATGAAAAGGTTGCCATTTTGTTTATTTGGCATTTGTTGTGCTAAATCATCCTGTACATGAATGTTTTTAGCGTTAGCCATTGTATGTTTGCCATGGAGCTCACCTATTGACTTCTAAATGTTTGTGAGCTAGCGTATGGACAACACAAAAACAGAGAGAAACCCATTATACATCTATTGTCAATACTTATTGATTTTTTTGCCCTGGCATCACTGAATGAATGGATCGGCTGTTTTCTAGAGTATGCTTGAACTGATCTGTTTCTTTGAAATAAGGTGAAGCGAGTATTGCGATCTATCTGGGCAGAAAATGCTGTTCACAATGTAATCATCCCCATCAAGAAACAACATTTCACTGACAAATGCATGGCATATGTACCTCTATGTCATCTCTGAAAAAAACTAAAGGCAAGAGAGATCTAACTGTAAGATAAACAAGATGATGAAATGTGCAGTTATAGTTGACGGGAGAAAACATGTTTTCATGATTTTCATGATATCCATGTCAATAGAAGTAGATTTAAGATTTTATGGTAGACACTCCTTGGAGTTTAAATTAGATTTGTTTCCTCTTCTATTATTTCTTTAGATAATAAACCTCTTTCTATATATACTGCTAGTAAAACAAGTATAGTAATAGTATGCTCATCTTACAGAGTATTTTGCTCTGAAAGAAATAAGCTACATCTTTTAAAATTCAGCAGAGCAGTTGTTTTGTCAGAGACCCCTTTCTATATGTATATACTGCTAGTAAATAGTATGAGCACCTTACAGAGTATTCTACCCATTAAGAATTGAGCTACATCTTTTAAATTTCAGCAGAGCAGTTGTTTTGTTTTATATTGTTCTGTGTAGAGAAAGTACGGCATTTGTACTTTAAATTTTGATAAGTACTGTAAAATTAATCATAATTAAGTAAAAGAAAATGATAGCTACATTGTTTTTTTTTATTTGTTTTATATGATCACTGTACATGAATTCTCTTGTCAAATGGTCTATGTGACATCATTTACAGATTACATGTTGTTGCCTCATTTTTTATTTCAAAATGTTTCAGTTATCCTTGGTTACATTAGTTTCAGTATAATTCCTTGTATTCTTCATTTATTATATCCTCAACAATGCTAACATGATATGTATGTCAGTCATAAAAGCAGTGTTTTTTTTCTCCTGACAATTAGAAACGATGCAGATGGAAGAATATCTATACTCGTCCTCTGGTTTAAAAAAAAAAATCATTGAAAGATTATTTCAGTCCATGTATACCGGTATATACAGTGTAATTGATTTTACATTTTTGTTCATGTAAATGTAAATGAATTTAAAGGAGGCCTCTATTTTTCTTGGAGGTGGTGTTTTGTCTGTATGGTGGGACTTATTTCATTTTCTTTCTAAATGGCTATCTGATGGGTTTTCTGTTTAGCATTAGTATTCGACTGGTGTTGTTTCACAAAGCCTATTTTCAATGACAAATGACAAAAATCAGTGACAAATCTGCTGATAACCAATCAGAAGCAAGGATTTCAGTAGCTTATAACAAAAACTTGTCATCAGTGACAAATGACAAGTTTTGTGAAACACCCCCTGGTTACATGTCTATCAGCCAACTTGAACCCATTATTTTTTAATTGCTTCCTTACCTTTACATGTAGTTTTTATTCATATTTTCTAACTTTGGCTCTTTCTGCAATCTTGCGGTTCGCACTGATGAATGCAAGACCCCAAAAGGCTTTATAGTATATCTTTCTTTAATGCTGTTTTTCTTATTTTGTGGTATCAGTCATCTCTTCATAAAGCTATGTCTCTCTCTCTCTCTCTCTCTCTCTTAGGTTCGAATGCAGGATACCCATACAGGGGAAGAGATTGTGTTTCCATGCCAACGCTGGATGTCACGTGATGAGGATGATGGTGAGATCTGTCGAGAGCTGCCTGTCATGAGAGATGGAGAGCCTATCTACCCAGGTAAGTCTAAATCAATTCGCTCAGATTTGAATTCAAATTCAAATTCAAATTCAAATTTAAAATCAGTTCAATTTCCATTTCAAATTCAAATTAAGATCGAAATCAAGATCCAAATTTCAATTTTCCAAATTCCAAATTCAATATTCATGTTTCCAATTTCCAAATTCAAATTTTTATTTCAAATTCAAAATCTAAATCTACTAAATCCAAATCCAAATCAGAAATAAAACTTTAATGCTACTCTCAATGCAAGTACAATTCCAGTCCCAAATAGAAAATTACAGTTTGAAAGAAATTAATATTGAAGATAATCAAAATTGTTATTAAAATTCGATCTTGAATGAAAAAAAGAAAATTGATTGTTAAATCGACTGCTAGAATAAATAATGATTAGTTTGTTGATTGGTTCAATAAACTGATTGAATGTTCTTTGACTATATGTGATGAATAGATTTATACACATTAAAGATACACAGCGAGTTGTAAAGATGTATCTCTAAATTGAGATATTGCAGCATGTGTGTGTATATTAGATTGTAGTTAATGTACATCTTTAAGCAAAGAATAAACTAACAAACAAACAAATTAATAAAAGGGGGGGGGGGAGGGATAAGAAGTGAAATAAAAAGAAAGCAACATCAAGAAGGACAGAAAGTATTTTTATCATCTTCATTTTCGAATGTTACAATTCATAATTGTGCACTACTGTATGTGTAATTGTGTATTATAAAGGTGTACAATAAATTGAGATATTTTTGTACCTGTGTTTGATAGCATTTAACAAGTAGTACATTGATTCAGAAGACAGCATAAATAAATCTCTCTCCACTATGAATATTATTATGATTAAGCATTTGGTGTCACAAGCTGTGCCTGGGAGCGGAAAAGCGAACCAAAACGCTGCTACCCTCAGTTCTCATCTCTCCTCCTTATAAAACTGTTCCGTGTCGGAAGACAGGAAAAGAGAGATGTATTCTGTACTATGAACGAAACAGATGCCTTCAAGCATTAATTTTTGTTCAAGTTTGTTGTCCCAGTTCATTCATACATACAACATAATGCGTAGCAACAACAAAAAACATCCCACAACAACAATATAGAAATATCTAACATTTTGAACACCTTTATTTTAATATGAAAATACTAAAAAAGTTGCTGCATTGGTATGAATTTATTTTTAATAAATGTTCTGTTTTAGTTCAATTTTGTGTTATTACATCATTTTCTTCAAACTGATATTCAAACATCAATTTAGCCATTTTTTGCAGCCCTTCTAAGCCTATAGCTCCCTTCTCCCCTAGTAATATATCATAGGATACCACCTTTTTTTTTGGCACTTGATGTTGATGCTTTATAGACCACTTGCTGCTGTGTGCTATGAAAAGGGAAGATGGTAACCTAGAAAAAACATCCAAGAAAACACATTCTTGGATGTCCTTCCTAGCCCTTTGTGAATTGCCACATTTTAAATCTTATAGTCCAAGTGTTTACATGTATTTTAAAAACCACATCACCAACAGTTATCTTGATCATACAACGGCAGCTTCAAATGAAAGGAGCAATCGATTGAATCGAAGATCGTCTATAAAATTACACAAAGAATATATATAACAAAATCAAGAAGAAATAGAGAGAGAGATTGAGAGTGCGAAGAAAAAGAAATGCTGAGAAAGATGTATCAGAAATGCTTTATGATATAAAGCTATTATTTGTATAGTGCTAGACCCTTTTTGTAGGAGGGGTCCTTACACCGGTGTTATCATTGTGCAAGAAATGCATCGAGAATATAAAGACATTAATACTGAGTGACATTTTCTGGGGTATGGGGTATTAAGCAATTTCATATTCGTAAACATGAGTCAATTCCCATTAGGTAAATTGGAACTGTGAAGGTGAACTGATATGTGAGGATGAATTGTGTATTGTGTGAGGATTAATAATACATATACTTCCTGTGTAAAGGGTAAAAAATGGTTACCATAGTAACAAAAACTCTTATTTTTGATATGATTCAAGTTCCCTGTTTGTAAACTTTGCATTTTTATGGGGGTGACATGCTTTCGAGCAATAGCAATTTTCAATTGCTTTTGTCACCCCTTACCAGCAGATTGTATCCTTCTCTCTCTCCTCTTTCCTAAAACTGTTTACATGTATTATGAAATCTCTCTGTATTATCTGATTGTAATAAGAATGATAATAATTTGAAGTAATTCAACAAAATTTAAATACAGGTTTGCCCCTAAACACAATCCTGATGGGCTAAAATTTGTATTATACTAGTAACACTACATTTTTGGGGTTTGCAACACTTGATGCAGAAGACACATAGTATAACATGTTCATGAATCAATTTCCTAATTACATGTACTGTACACTATGTGTGATTTGTTTGTTTTTTAGACAAACCAAATACAGCACATTTTATTCAATAAATGGGAAGTTCTTTAAAATTGAAGCAAAATGAAAAGTAAAATGGATAGGATGACTCTTAGCCCTTGCAAATTTTGCCAAATTTAATGTTTTAAATTTCCTCCTTTACCAGAAAGAATGTTACATTTTCTTTTTCTTAAAAAAAAGAAAATGTCAGTTTCTGATTATCACTAAAAATTTAAAACGTTTTACCATGTACACATGAACTAATTCAATCATGACTTTGACTTATGAGCTGTATTCAAATAGAATAAAACATTATTTTAACGACATAAAGTTGGAGCTTTGAAGTTTTGATGTTTTTCCACACTGCCTGGCGTGTCAACATGGCAAGCTTAATCCAACAATAAACGAAAAGACCAAGGATGAATATTACGTCTCATCAAACGGTTCAAGCAACCGTGCATGAGTTATATATGGGTCAACAGCGGCAGCATTGAATTTAATTGATTTTATTTGTGCAGCTTGCCTCTGTGCAGGTTGAATGTCGGGTTTTATGTGAGAGAAGGAAAGCGTAACGGGTGATTTCATTTATTTAGATTGGTTGAGCTCGATGTAAAGCTTCCATACTTGTGTTCTTTATCATGTCTTTTCACCCCTCGTTCATTTTCTCTCCTTTCCCGTATATGTGGGCTTTCATGCTTTCACTTTTGTGTGAAGGGCTATAGACTGTGATGTTTCTTGGTGGTATCTTTACGGCTGAAACATCTTGTTTGATGCTTTTAAGGTCTGTTGATCTTTAACTGCAATTGCGTTACTTTTGTGGGATTGTAAAGAGCTATAGATCGCGATGTTTCTTGGTAGTTTCTTTACAGCCTAAACATCTTGTATGATGCTTTTAAGGTCTATCTTTAACTGCAATTGCGTGCTTTCTGCCTTGCACTTTTGTGTGATTCTAAAGAGCTATAGACTGCGATGTTTCTTGGTAGTTTCTTTACAGCCTAAACATCTTGTATGACGCTTTTAAGGTCTATCTTTAACTGCAATTGCATGCTTTCTGCCTTGCACTTTTGTGTGATTGTAAAGAGCTATAGATCGCGATGTTTCTTGGTAGTTTCTTTACAGCCTAAACATCTTGTATGACGCTTTTAAGGTCTATCTTTAACTGCAATTGCGTGCTTTCTGCCTTGCACTTTTGTGTGATTCTAAAGAGCTATAGACTGCGATGTTTCTTGGTGGTATCTTTACAGTTGAAACACCGTGTATGATGCTTTTAAGGCCTATCTTTAACTGCAATTGCATGCTTTCCGCCTTTCATTTTTGTGCAATTGTAAAGAGCTATAGACTGCAACGTTTCTTAGGAGTATCTTTACGGCTGAAACATCTTGTAGGGATGCTTTTAAGGTCTATCTTTAAGTGCAATTGCGTGATGAAAAGTGCCCCTTACAAGTGGCAATGTCGGATGGCCATGAACTGTACATGTAGAAGAATATTTGTTTTTTTTGTAAACGATGGATTTGCTTTCAAAATCAAATTCAATGCATACTTTTAGAGCAAAAGTTGTTTTTGGCCAACCTAATTGACTCAAGCCTGGACACAAAGAATCTTTGTTTTTTGTGTAAAAGACAGATTTGCTAACAAATTCAAATTCTATGCATACTTTTTTGAGCAAAGGTTGTTTTTTATAGTTGTAGGGCGTAGCAAGGAGAATACTGTTTGTTTGGAACTAGAAGGACATTAACTCATATACTTTAAAACAGAGTTAACGCCCTTCTGGCTCCAAACAGACGTTAATGTTTCTTCTTTTTAAAATCTTCAAAAAGCTTCATGTATGCAAGCATATCATGAAGATGAACTCTACACTGCAAGCAGTGTTAGGAAGAGTCTTGCAATTCATCCATGTATTTATGTGAAGAAATAGATAACGCATTTACAACATTGAAAGTAGTGCTGTAACATCACGGATATCTCCAATTCCGTTTAACCGCCAGTCAAAACCGGACGTTTTTTGGTTAAACGATTTAAAAAAAATATTTAAAAAAAAAAAAAAAAAAAAAAAATAGTTTTTTTTTTTTTTTTTTTTTTTTTACCGACTCTGTCGGCAACTTTCATTTAACTGCGAGGTGCATTTAAAGGGGCCGATTTGTGCTTGTGAACTTGTCACAAATAATAGTAACAATGTTGTTTTTAGAAGAATGTGTAAAATCATTAATGTAAATTAAAAACAGTAGAGGACCTAGGACAGAACCTTGTGTAAAAGTTGGATGAATTATTATTATAAACTACATATTGAGATGATGAGATCTATTACAAAGATTACTTTCAAACCAAGATGACAGACAAATTGGAGTGTTGTTCTAGTTTTGGAGTGGTGAGTCAACACACAGATTACTGAGCTGGGAGACATTGCCAGGCATAGTGCCAGGTGGAGGGGCATAAATCGAAACTTAAAAAAAAAAAAAAAAAAAAAAAAAAAAATCGGGAAAACGAAACCGTCCAATTGAAAACGGAATCCGCCATGGGCGGTCGGATACCGGACGGTTAAACGTTTCACTACAGCACTAATTGAAAGTCAAAGACTTGTCTGCGATAATAATGCAGTAACGTGACTTACATGATATATATACATGTATGCCAAATAGGGGCTTTCAACAATTCATTGAGTTTGAATATTGAAAGGAAACGTGAGCAACTTGAAATCATGCAAAGTATACCTTGTACATGTACTGGCATCAGTCAAGCATATAAGATATGGTTTCTATGTATTCAAGGCACGTTAGGTTTGATAGTAAGCTCATGTGATTCTTTTATTAAGAATTCATAACACGAACACGTACAATATTTCAGGTTCTGTTCATATATTGCATATTTTCATGTATGGCAAATGGGGGTTGAAAAAATAGTTATGTGCAATAGAGGTCCTATTCATATTAATTGACTTACATGTTTTTTCTCAAAAATTGTGAAACACTGTATGCTTTATAAATTAACACCTCCCCCCCCCCCCCCCCCCCCCCCTTGACAGTAAAATGCTATGGCTTATAGTTGCATATATGTGAATGAGCATTATTAATAATGATGATGATGATTGTGATGATGATGATGGTGATGGTGGTGGTGGTGGTGGTGGTGGTGGTGGTGGTGGTGGTGGTGGTGGTGGTGGTGGTGATGATGATGATGATGATGATGATGATGATGATGATGATGATGATGATGATGAAGAAGATTCGTAAGACAGAAGCTTCAATCTTTCTTGCCATTCTGAAAAATATGTGGAAAGTTTACAGGACCAGTATTTTCACTGAGCTCAAGCCTATTTGTATCATCTTGAATTTGATTTAAATAGTGTGGTTTAAAATACGATGACTTCTAAGTGCAAAATTACTTGTACATTTAGCATACATACTGATCATGTATATTACTTATCTTGAGTAGATGTAAAAGTACTACATCTACAGTACATGAAGATTACGAAAGCAACATAAAGTAAAATGGTAAATAGTTTGTCACAAACTGAAGAAGGGTTGATTCATTCAATCAGGACTTAATATATCAATTTTTTGATTCAAATTGGCAACAGTGGTCCTTGTATTTAGTCAGATTTAATTAAAACTTTCATCAGTTTGCTTCTCTGATTTTCTGATTTCTTTTAATAGAGTAGTTGTCTATTTGGGTTGGATTTCTTTGTAATGAAAATTTGTTTGAGTTGAAAACAAACTTCAGTAAGGTCATTTATTCAGGATAGGAATTTTAAGGGCTACATTTATCAGATTAAAAAAAAATCAAATTGGCAACTATAATTTTTTCTCTTATTACTACATGTACATTTGCCAATAAAATATCATGTTGTTGAAATTAACAACCGACAGAAAATGCAGTTATGTATGTTTAAAAATATCATGTTGCTGAAATAAGCAACTGACAGAAATTTTTTGTATGTATGTTTAAAATTGCTAATTTTGTATTCCTTTAATACATTCCTTTACATTTGAGGGAGAGAGAGAGAGAGAGAGAGAGAGAGGCAGAGAGACAGAACGAAAGAGATAGACATACAGGGATAGAGAGAGAGAGAGAGAGAGAGATCGACAGACAGAGAGAGGGAGAGAGAGATAGAGAGAGATAGACAGTGATAGGGAGAGGGTCAGACTGAGAGAAATAAAAAATTCATTGAAATTTACTTTAGCTGCTACCTGCATAGAAAGACCAAATGCTTTGTTTCCCTTCAATAGTACTTCTCGGTGAAATCTATTTGAAAGGAACCTGTACATAGAAAACCTTCTGTCTATAAAGACTGTTTTTTGTCTATCTTGAGCAGTACGTGTCTTTATGCAAGTTTCACTGTACAATGCACTGATACATGTCTCAAGTTGCTCCAGATAGATTTCCAAAATAATTACTAGTTCGTGTCAGCTGATTTTTCATCCCGGTTTAATGATTACCCCTGTATATTCCCCTCTTTCCAGTGGTGCTGTATCAAGTAACCATGACGACGGGCAACTACTGGAATGCATCCCCGGAGGCTGATGTTTATATCACTCTGTACGGGGAGAGAGGAGATACAGGGCCTAGGTTACTGCACCGATCAAAACGGAAACAGAAGTTTGAAAAGGGAAAGGTGAGTAAGCGTGTCATGTGAAATTATACGGTACTGAAAACTCAACATACTGCAGACCATTGTGTCTTTGGACTTTTATCGAGACAAAGATCCAATAGACAACAACACTGCAACTAGGGATATATGTACATGGGGTGTTTCACAAAGATCCTAAGTTGGACTTAGCAATTATGGAAAGCCGTTAACATCTTTGAAATAAAGTGATTTTAAATGGCATAGAATGTTGATTCAAATCATTCACATTTTCTATCATCATGGAGATTTCATGTTCTTGATGTGGAATTTAGGAAAAGTTTAAAATACTTGAATTTTTGCTTTTTAATATATTTTTATTCTAAGGCTACAAATGGCTCTCCATAATGTTTAAGTCCAACTTAGGATCTTTGTGAAACACCTCCCAAGTATATGTAAATTTACCTTAAGTTGTACACCAGTTTCGAGTTCGTGGACAGATTCTGAAGGACTTTCTGGGCAGCAGCACTCGTTCTATGGCCCTTCGTCTCGGGGCACAGTGCAGTTTAGAGAACCCCTTGGGCAATACGGTACTTTTAATCTTCCCCTCAAAGCAGTCAATATTTGTTTTATATACTCCATCCCAAGTGTCAATTCCTAATAAGAGATATTTTAACAAAACATGCCTGTTAGTATTTATTTGCACAGTCAAAAGATATTAACAAGTCTAAAAGCATTGCACGTGTCTCACCGCGCATATATGTTGTTAACTTCACACGCAAATATTGCGTCCTTGAATTGTACACACATGTAGAACTATGCCTGGTCATTATTTTTTGCTATACTGTCCAGCAGTCGATCAGTAGCGAATTTCATACCTGCAGTTTTGACCACTCAGAGGCCTACAATCTTCATGTGTAATGCGCAGTATATGATATTAATTATAACATGTACATATACATGTATGTTTACTATGACCCAAAAAGTGTATAGATTTATCTTATTTCAAAGAATTTTACTACATTTGCTAAAATCTAGATTTCAATAAAGCTAAGGTATGGGCATCGTATGTTGAGAGAGCACGGCTATAATTCATTCTGGATTGTTTGTCCTGCAGTAGATTGATTGTTTGAACCAGTTAAATAATAACAAACCTCACAAAAGTGTGCACTTTAGTGAACTGTATTAAGCACATATGGTGTCGGGCCTTCTCACCTTGATTTCTTTATCTTTATTTATCCTCATTATGTACTCGGCCCCTATACCGGTACATTTTCTACCAAAATGGTTCGACACATGTTTTTTTGTTTGTAATCTTGAACATTCAGTGTAAGCTTTGCGGGATTCTGTGAGAATTTACTTTCTATCATTGCCAGAACTCAAGCTTATCTTTAAGCTTAGAAACAAAGACTTGATACACATATACAATTTACATGTTGTGCAAGAAATTGAAAAGACATTGAAAATGATTGAATAAGTAATACTCTTATGGGATAACAGTGATGTAAGCATTACCATAGCAACAACAGAGAGTTACAGGCCCATTATGAAGGCATTGTAAGGGACAAGTAAAAAACTATCAGCTATTCCGTTTTTCTGTTTTTCTCCATGGATAAGAATACGACATGATTTCGTAATTACGTTTCAAATATTGGAGCCTTGATGGAAAATTATTTTCTTTCTAATCAAGCCAACTGTGTATTCTTCTATTAAACTTTGTTAATGAATGAGGGATATTTTTTGTCAGTTTTTCCTCAGCTTTCTATTTTCATGTCTTGTATTATTCACCCTCTAGGTATATCTATATTTTGCTAGATACTTATCTGTCTCTCTTTATCTCTCTCTTGTCTTTTATATGTGCCTCACTCTTTGTTCAGTTTGTCTATTTCTCTGTTTGTTATTTTATTTATTGACAGCTAGTACCTCTCTGTCTTTTTTTTTTTTTAATTCCTCCTCTTCCTCTGCTATATCTTTTGTTTGTTTCCCAGTGTCATTTCATCCTTTCCTTTTTTCTTGCCTTTTATTCTCTTTTCTATTAATGAAGACAAATCCTACCAAAGAATTTAAATGGTATAAGATATATATGCAGACTATGAATACACACAGGTGTACATATACATTCAGGTGTGTATGTATATTTGTAAATGTGCATGCAGCTATGTTTACTTGAAATCGAAACTTGTAGTACTAGTATGTAATATCTGCGGTAGACAACTTTTACATTTCAAAACATTACTCTTCAGAGTTCATCTTGAGACTTGAGTAAATGTTTGTAAATGTTAATTCAAAATGAAATGATATAATAATAGTTCGTTCTTATAAAGCGCTTTTCAGGACCGCAGGCCCTCTTTAAGCGCTTTACAGATATATATTATTACCCCGGTCATCAGATTCACGCTTACCCGCACACATTTTATGCACATTCTCCACTCGCTGGGGAGCATTCCAGCCAGGCGTCATTTTTACAAGCGTACACTCCCCACCCAGGTGCTAAATGGGTGCCCGGTAGGATGCGAACGTATAATGTATAGTTTGCTCAGCATCGTGAGCGTCTGTAAAATGGCGCCTGCCTGCAATGCTCCCCAAGAAGTGGAGAATGTGCATACTTGTGTGGGGGCGAACTTGAATCTAATGACAGGTAATAATATATCTGTAAAACGATTAGAGACATCGTTGATGTATTAAGTGCTATATAAACAAGGAACATTATTTTTTTTTTACATAATTTCCAGCGTGTACATGAGTTCATGTGTATATATCAATTTGAAAAATATTGTTTTTATCTAATTCTGTTAAAAGATATCGCTAACATTATTTATGTTCATATTGTATTATAGACCGATGTTTTCAGTTTGGAAGCTGTTTCCTTGGGAACAGTAAACAAGATTGTGATTGGCCACGACTCTGCAGAACAAGGTGAGACTGCTCTTTGTCATTTTATACTTAACCTCTATACAGTGCGTCCCAGAAAAAACAAAACTGAGAATTATCAATGTTTTATCATAACTTAATCACAATTATAATTAATAAGTGACTCATATTTGTAAAGCTTACACTGTAGATCCTCGTCTTTCATTTAATGCAACTCATATGATGCATATTTCATGCATGAGTGAGTAAAAACAATTTGAAGAAAGGGTACCAAAAAGTCATATGGCGAACGGTATCTCAGTTTCAAAGAGAAAATTACATTTCTAGAAAGTTCATTTTGTGTACGACGCCTAAATCGGGAAAAATGAGCCAGGAATAACAAAGTTCTGTTTGTTTCAAGTAATGCTTGCATTTCCATAATTCCATTAAACGAATCTGTTCCACTGGCTGTCTGCCTTAAGAACAAAGAAGACGAAAGACTTCATGCATGGCTGATCGTAAAATAAATGGTGTTTGTTGTTTGTTGCTATGGCAGGCAGCCATTTTTTCTGGGATGCACTGTATATATATGAAAGGGTACCAAAAAGTCATTTGGCGAATGGTATCTGAGTTTCAAAGAGAAAATTACATTTCTAGAAAGTTCACTTTGTGTACGACACCTAAATCAGGAAAAATAAGCCAGGAATAACAAAGTTCTGTTTGTTTCAAGTAATGCTTGCATTTCCATAATTCCATTAAACGAATCTGTTCCACTGGCTGTCTGCCTTAAGAACAAAGAAGACGAAAGACTTCATGCATGGCTGATCGTAAAAAAAAAAAAGGTATTTGTTGCTATGGCAGGCAGCCATTTTTTCTGGGATGCACTGTATATATATATTTTGTAAATTCTTTTTCATCTTCCTAGTGTCTTGAATCCTTTAAATTTTGTATATGAAGAACACAAATTACACATATGTTGAGCCAGTGTCTATGAAGGTTAAAAAAGACGACGAGCAGAATGTACCAAAGAGAATGTCGTAGACAGACTGTATATACTTGTAAGAGAGAGAGAGAGAGAGAGAAAGAGAGTTGAAAAATAGAGAGAAAGAGAAATGTATTGTGTATGTAAATTGGATTAGAGGAACTACATCCTGTTAATTGCACTCGAGAAATCATATTTCAGTCGCAGATGTAAATTTTTTATTTTCTATGTCCGATTATTACTGTTTCCTCCATTTTATTTCCATCTTAGGCAAAGGGTGGTTTCTGGACAAAGTGGTTGTCAAGGAAACGGATGGAGGTGGGCCAGAAGCGGTGTTTCCATGCTACAGGTTCGTCATGAAACACTTGATAATTATAATAATGATAATGAAAATGTTGATAGTCACAAAGATACACCGTACAAGTTTTACCAGTAACTATAATAAAGAAGATAGCAAATTTGTAATGAATTTGTCCAGCTCTTTGTTTTGCAACCTATCATTTTTTCAGGAAAACAGTTTTAAATTCTGACAGAGTTTCATTTAGGCTGCTTCAATAAAACAATATGATAATGAAATAAACATATAATGATACAAATAAAAAATCTTTCAAATTTAATCTCGAGGTCTGATGTGGATAGCCGTATTTCGAAAGATATCTTTAAACCAGTTGATCGAGAGTCTAATACAAGACCATATACATTGTACTAACATTACATGACTGTTCAAATAATTAATTAACTACATTTTCTTTATAAATAATTACCGGAATTACTGCAAACTACTGTGTCAAAAGTATTGCACATATGGCAATGACAAGTTTGACATTTGACCTTGAATGTTTGACAGGTGGTTAGATGCTGGGGAGGATGATGGGAACACCGTTAGAGAACTCTTCGCTAACAACAAACCAGTCAGCTGTGAGTATCAGTATTCAAATCATTAGTGCTTATACATGTACATTGTTCATATATACAATAAATAATGATGGTCTGTTCACAAAGAAATTGTTTTGTAAAATTGTTTTTTGTAAAACAATTCTTTGTGTAGGGATCATCATCTTGTCTTGTATATTTGTGTGTTTTCTGGAACTCTGAGCAGAAATCTAGACTAGAGTTTTGAGATTTAAAATAAAAAAGTATTGTTGCATACAGTGAATTCCACACTGTTGCAAGAAAATACTTTACTTGTTTTAAATGTTTTGAATATTCTTTAATCTCAGCTCCTGTATTTATGTGTTCATACTAATGCATGATGTACATACATGTAGCACATCAAGTCTATCAATGCATGTGCATTTAATAGTCGACTCTTAGAGAATTCACTAGGGAATTATCCAAAGTGTTTTCATTTATTTATTGTTTCGTTTTTACGTCAGTTTGAGAAAATCATTCCAGATGAGTGAGTTTTATGGGGTACGTGCCTCGATTTTTCAATGCTCAGCCAAGCAAAGCACCAACCAGATTGAAAACACGTGTCCCTTGTGATTTAAAAATAGCGACACGAAAAGAAAAGAAAAAACAGATTGAAAACACGTATCCCTTGTGAGTTTGATAAAAAACAGCGACAAGAGAAAAAAAAGACTGGAAAAGGGAAGAGGAGAGTGAATTGTGGTTTTAAGCTCGATCCACTGAGTGAGTAAAAAAAAAAGAAAGATGTATGGTAAAGGAAAGTTGGAAATGGAAAAGGAAAGTGGTTTGTGGTTTACATCTCAATTCTCTAAGTTTTCTCCATTATATGCCGCTATGCTTGATTGCACAATCAGAAATGAAAATCTGATTTGAGCGGTTACCAAAGACAAATGTGCAGATTTGTTAAAGTAGGTGTAAATGGGTTTTACTTAGCGGTGAGATCAAGAAGAGTTTGTTCACCATGCAATGTTGCTTGTATAAATACATGTACATGTATTTTTGTTATATATGCTTAATCTAATGTGGAAATACACTTACATTGTACACATATTAAAAGAGTATGTGGTTTTTATGCTTGTCTGCATTTATCGTAAAGTGAAGGCTACACTGAAGGTAGTTGCGTATATAGCTACAAATAATAAAAAGTCCTGTCACGTACATGTACAATAACAGCTAGTGCTTATATCATATTGAAACTGAATATTGTAGGTGGTTTACCATATATATACGCTCATATTTGCAAAGACATCAGTGCATGTTTTTCTTTTTATATTATTATTATTATTATTGGCAAGATTATTGCCATTGCATTTAATATGTTCCATTTATTCTTCCATTTTTGTTTTTCCTTTACAGTTGAAAAAGAAATGGTAAGTTTATGCTACTGTTTCAATGTTTAAAAAAAAACACAGCTTATATGAGAGGGTTTCATTTCCATTTTATATAGAAAATTGAACATATTTTTTCTAACATTTTGTTAATTTGTGTGTGTGTGTGTGCATGAAGAAGTCCTGGCCAGAATCTCCAATGTATTTGATTTAAGAGAAAATAATTAAAAAATATCTTTAAAAAAAAGAAGTGAATTTCCACTGAAGCGAATCCTCGCCCGCATTACTATAAATCCCGACTGACCTGGTTCGGTCACGTTTCCACAATGAACAGCGTACGCTTCACTAAACGCTTTAATACTCATGGAGACTGTTGTTGGAACAAATAGGCAAAGAAGACCAAGGAAGAGATGGGAAAGTGACATCCTTGTAGGCAGCACCTTCCGGAAGGCATATAGAATTGCTCAAGATAGGACAAAAAATGGTTTAAATATGTTTGTGGATCCAACGTCCTTAGGGACACAGTGACATCATAGCTTAGCTTAGTGTGTGTGTGTTTTGGGGGATATTCATTTAAGTTTTAGTCTGCATACCGTACATTTATCCTGGACAACATACAACAAAGTGTAAATTATACAACACAGGCAAAAAAAGATTTATGTGTCAAGAAATTTGTTCTGATTTAACTGCAAGGGGGTGTTTCACAAAGATCCTATGTTGAACTTTTCTCCAAGTTGGACTTAACAATTATGGAAAGCCGTTCGCATCTTTGAAAATATTTTGTAAAAGTTATTTAAAAACATAAAATTCAAATTATTTATATTTTCTATTATCAAGGAGATTTCATGTTCTTGATATGGAATTTATGAAAAGTCTAAAATACTTGAATTTTTGCTTTTGAATATATTTATTTTAAGGCTACAGATGGCTCTCCATAATGTTAGGTCCAATTTAGAGTTAAGTTCGACTTTTGTGAAAATATTTTGTAAAAGTTATTTTAAAAACAAAAAATGTTTATTTTCTATTATCAAGGAGATTTCATGTTCTTGGTGTGGAATAAGTCTAAAGTACTTAAATTTTTGCTTTTGAATATATTTATTTTAAGGCTACAAATGGCTCTCCATAATGTTAAGTCCAATTTAGAGTTAATTTCAACGTAAATTTTTTATGAAACACTCCCCTGATGAATTTTTGTCATTCTGCCCTGATATCTAGTGGGACCAGGAGAAGTGGAAATATGAGACAGGATGTCAGGTGACCTTGGTGTCAAAGGTCAGTGGACGAGCGCTCCAGGTACTCACAGACAACTCCGTGGATGCGTGTGGCGATCCTGAATCAGCCAACAAAAATGGTGAGCCTTTAGCATCCCTTAATTGGCCCTGTAACATTGAATTTGAATCACCATTGATTTTTAGAAACCTTGTTACAATTATTTGTATTTTTCCATGCACTGTTGCATGTATCTATATACTGTATATTTGTAACATATAAATTAGTCTTCCATTAATATTTATTGTCAATTAATGGTTGATGATAGGAGATACAATTAATTTGAAGGATAAGTTTAATGTTACATGGCCCTATCCTTTTTTTAGGATTTTGTCCTTTTACCAATTTTCAAAAGGTGATCAGCATAGTGTAAAAAGAAGGACTTTCACAGGTTTTTGAGATTGCAAGTCTTTTGGTATATGTGTCAATACTGATGTACATGTAGCTCTTTGACATTAGGCAGCAGTTAATGCAGGATGTGCATTATTCAAGATGATTCATCATTCAAGAACATGACTTGTACAATGTACATCTATGTGTATATATCGTTTTAATCTTCATCTGTCTGTTGCCTGGGCGATATACCAGGTCAAGAAAGTTTGAGGCAACACTCGCACCTTTCAGACCTTTCAGACCTTAACCAGAGCTGTACCTAACCCTTGAAAACCACAATATTAGTGGAACCACAAAGTGTGTGAATTCTGAACAAAACTTGTTTTTGGTTATACATGTACCGGCACCAGCATGCAAGACAATGATTAATTGTTCACACACACATATTCTAATATGCGATTTTTTAAATACTTTTCTCTGTTGCCATAGCGATATACCTGGTTGAGAAACTACGAGGCAACATTCGCATCTTCCGGACCCAAGGCAAACCAGAGCTGTATCTTTCTCTTGAGAACAACAAGGTCAGTGGAGCCAAGAAAGCCGGCTTGCAATGTGAGTTCAAACTGAAGGTCCAGCCTGACCGCTCTGTTGCCATCGAGTCGGTCAAGTCACCCAATCAGATGTTGACCTTTGTTCAGAGTGGACGACCTCATGACCCCCGAGGTGCTGGCCTGGGACCGCAGAAGCTCTTCTACTGCTACGTCAAGGTGAGCTCAGCTACCCGAAATTATTACAATGAAACCTCCTGTAATAATAATAATAATAATAGCTAGTTCTTATCAGGACCGAAGGCCCTCTCAAAGCGCTTTACAGATATATATATTATTACCCCGGTCATAGGATTCAGGCTTACCCGCACACAATGTATGCACATTCTCCACTCCCTGGGGAGCATTCCAGCCAGGCGTCTTTTTTTACAAGCGTACACTTGCTAATCTAACCACATTAGCTTTCGCATCCTACCGGGTACCCATTTATCACCTGGGTGGTGAGTGGCAAACATAGATCAATGTCTTGCCAAAGGACATTATAGTGCCGCGGTGGGACTTGAACTGCAAACCTTGTGATCCACAGTCCGGTGACATATCCACTCGTCCACGACACCTTTTTAGCTACCACCTGTATCAAAGAACCTCTTTGAATAGAACAGCAGATGTATCTCTCACCTCATGAAATAGTTTTACTATTCTCAAACATAAACATTGAATATTTGAATAATAGTTTGTACATGTATGTACATTAATGCATCTGCATAGAGTGATTAAATGTTTAATGGTTAACAAAAACAAAACAAAAAACATTTCCAAAGCTTTATAGACACAACAATTTCCCTAACACTAACCCTAACCCTTAACCTAACCCTAAACCTAACCCAAAACCCAATTGCAACCCTATCCCTAACCTGTTCTTTTGACAATATAATGCTAGGAGCAAATATTGGATCACTGTACTACATGTACATGTACATGTGCATGTATGCTGTACTAATACATGGTGAGCCTCTATTATGTTTAATATGTGATATTGTTGATTATATCATGTTTAGCTCTTTACTTGTAATTTTTAAAACCTTTTATCTTGCCTTTTAATCAGATTAAAATCTTGTGAGGCACTTCCTGGCCTTCTTTGTACTCATACAGTCATGTACTTTTTGTATCGTTCTTGTTACAGAGTATAATTAGATCTTTTGATACTTAATTTTTGGCAAGCCTTATTTCCTTGAGTCTCAGACAAACATGTTTTTATTTAGAATTCTTATCTGATATTAAGCCTCATTTAATCATGATGTAGTTTTCGATAGTTTTTATCTCAATTGTCTGCATTACTGAATATTTCTTGCCATCTCCCCTCATCTGTAATGATAAGGTACCCTTTGTCTGTCCCTTCCTCTCTTCAACTGTCTCTCTCTCTCTCTCTCTTTCCGTCTCTCTCTTTCGTCCCTCTTTTCTCTCTTTCTTTCTCTCTTTCTCTCCTTCTCTCTCTTTGTCATCACTCCAACTCTCCCTCTCCTACACCTCTCCCTATCTCTTTCTTTTTTTAACAAAAATTTGAATTTGATCAATGAATTTTTATGAAATGTCTATATGTTTGATTATTGATTTATGGCATATTTTGTGTTATTTCAATTCGAATTGCAATTGTATTGTATATAACCTTGTGAAATGGATCGCAATTCAGCCATTAGCTGCGATGATCTTTTAAATAAAAACCATTTCTATCTATCTATCTATCTATGATGTAAACTGCCTCCCCCTCCCTCACAAAAAAATAAATACAACAACAAAATGAAAACCATTTTAAATGTAATTGCATTGCAAGTGGTAGTGTATAAAAAAAATAATAGCTTCTACTACGTCTTTCGGATGATGACGTTAAAGGTCGGTCCCCAGACGTAAATAATCATATCTGATTGATACACGTCTGTAGAAACCCAATTACACAAACACAAGAGCCCTTACCTGTACCGACTTAAGTGTTTGTGCATTCCAAGATAAATTTGTGTTTGATTAAATTGATCACACTTTCTAAAATTCATAACTTTTATATTTGTAATCGTTTTTTGCTCAAACTTTCTCTGACTTGTTTCTTTCCTATTTTTGCTTCTACTAAAACCACCTTAATATCAGGGTGGACTTCCCCTTTAAATGCCTCCAAGTCTTCAACACTTGCTCCTGTGCCCACTGTTTCACTCCATCTTATACTCTAACTGACCTGTCATTCTTTACCATTCTATATCTATTTTCTAAATGTTTATGATATTTCTTCTAGGGTTATAATACGATTGCAGGTCCCTCAGGGAGAACAGCATTTATACTGATGAGGATTACCTGTTTAAAAGGACATTTTAAAAATTATTATTATTATTATTTTATCTTTTTTATTATTATTTTAAACATCTAATTAAAACTATAACCATAAAACTATAACTGTAACTTTTCATATCCACTGAATGACAAATATATGATAATGTAGGGGTATTCTTACATAAATTTGATATTCTTATCATTATTATTATTGTTGCCACTATTATTATTACCGTTATTAATATTATTATCATCTATTATTATTATTATTATTATTACTCTCTTTTCATAATCAGGGTACATTCAGTGACAACGGCTTGGTAGTCTTCTACACCTCACGCACGCAGACCCTGAGCATAGACGGTGAGGACGCCGTCATAGCAACCGGGCAGAAGACAGAGAGCGCGTACTGGCGGGTCAGGAGGGTGCCCGGCCAGAAGACGAGGATGTTTGAGAGCCAGACCAAACCTGATCAGTACCTGAGGATTAAAGATGGCAAATGTAACGTGACGGTAAGCAGTGGTTACTAAAGCATTTCTGGGGTGTGTTTTACAAAGACAAAGATTGACTTAAAACTTGGACTTAACCATGGCAGGCCATTCATGCCACTGGTTGCTCTCACCGTTATGATCTTTAGATGATATTTTTTCCTTCAATAATGAGTTATCAAAAATTGTAAATTCTGTAGATTTGTGACCATGATTTGTACATGTACGTCCCTTGAGAGACCAATGCCAGTAAATGGCGAGAGCAAACAGAGGCATGAACATCCTGCCGTAGTTATAAGTCCAACTTAAAATAAATCTTGTTCTATGTGAAACACCCCCTGGAAAGTATTAATTGACCCTACTTCAAACATGATGTTCAACAGTAGATGGCGACCTTTCTCGCACACTGCAGGTTGGCACATGCACAGATAGGATACTTTGGAAGGCGTTAAGACAAGATTTCTTCCAGCTTCCATACAAAAATTAAGCATTTTTTCATCAACCTTGAACAATGTTTTGAGTCAGGTTAAGAGGTAAATTATACATGTATGTATTAATTTCCTGCTTTCTTTCAATATATTTCAGGGGATCGGAGACGAGTCTTGCCATTTTCTGATTAACAAATTCAAAGACAAGGGGTATATCACCCTGCAATCCAACACATTACGGAACCTGAGCGTAGGATTTCTCCCTGATGGCTCGGTCAAACCAACCATCGACAGCGGCGAGACCAATGTCAGGCTCTATCCGGAGGTCATCGAGTGTGAGTAGCAGTCTGTTTAGTTCAGTTCAGTCTTTATTTTTGTACTCTCATTAAAAACAACATACATGAAATGTATATAGGCAAGAGAGCATCGTTAATCAATAGAAAATAATTAATACAGAGCAAATAGACACACACAAAATATGAGAATGAGGGGTAAAAAAAAAGAGCGAATGGCCTTATAGTACGTTGACCATTAACAAATATTTTAACTACATGTACTTTTGTTTTTAAGTGGCCCAAACATTGTGGAGCGTGTGTGCAGCGCTTTGTAACTGCAAGGAAAAGGCGCTATATCAAATATCTTTTGGATGGATGGATGTATTTGTAGATTATCTGAGGCACTTTATGAGCAAGCACACACTAGCATTGAAAAGTGCACACATGGACTTGGGCCCCATGCTTCACATTAATTGTTGTCTTGCTTTGAAAATACATGTATAAACATGTACATGTAGCAATTGGCATTGACTTCTATTCATGTGTTTATTTTTCAGTTGGAATCAAGAAGAAATTGACCACGCCTACACCACCAACCACACCCAAACCTACCAAGATGACTAAAAAACGTAAGTTACAAGCTCCCCCTTGCTCTCTGTGTATCTTTCTCTCTTTCCTTCCCTCATTTGCATCTTTCTCTCTCTTTCTCTATCTTTGTTTTTCTCTCACTCTCCTCTCTCCCCCTCTCTCTTTTTTCTCTCTCTCTTTTCTCTCTCCCTCTCTCTCTCTCTCTCTCTCTCTCTCTTGTCTCTGTGTCTTTTTTGTTTTCTCTTCGTCTTTCTTTCTCTCTCTTCTCATTCTCTACCTGCATTATTTGTCCTCCCATACCACATCATTTTACAGCATACTATTCAATGTGTCTGGTATGGGTACATCATATCTAAATCATCAAGATGACAACACATCAAAGAATGATAGATCATCAGGTCAAAATGTCATGGACTATTAAAGCTTAATGATAAAGTACAGTACATGTACGTTGTACAATACAGGGTAGTCTACTAAGGTGGATGCACCCACATGGCCAAAAATTAAAACCTCATCTGTCCCTCATGCTTTAATTGCCACTCTCGACCCAGGTTTTAAATGGGTACCCGTTAGGATGCGAAAGTTAAAGTAGTTTGCTCGATCAGCATTATGAGTGTCAGTAAAATGATGCCTGGCTGGGAATGCTCCCCAGGGAGTGGAGAATGTGCATACATCATGTGCGGGCCAGCCTGAATCCGATGACCGGGGTAATAATATATCTGTATAGCGCTTGGAGACATCGTCAATGTAAAAGCGCTATATAAAAGCGGAAAATAATAATATTATTCCGCTTATATAGCGCTTAATACAATGTCTCTGAGCGTTTTACAGATATACTATTACCCCCGTCATTGGATTTAGTGCTTGCCTTCCCACACTGTGTGCACAATCTCCACTCCCTGGGGAGCATTCCAGCCAGGCGGCATTTGACGCTCAAAAACTGTTTGACCAACATGACGGCCGCATTCTACCGGGTACCCATTTAACACCTGGGTGGAGAGTATCAACTGAAGGTTAATATCTTGCCAAAAAATATTAGTGCTGTGTCGGGATTCAAACCCTCAACCTTCGCATCTCCAGTCAAGCGCCTTAAACCACTCGCTCCAACACTCCCATTATATTATTATTACTGTCAGAATGAATTTTAAAATTATATTTCGTCATCCCACCATCTTACTCCAAGCAGTCAAGAAGAGGAAGAGTGAAGAGAAAATTGATATTGTTTCTGCTGCCAAGGCGGCGAAGAAAGAGGAGAAGAAGCCTGTCAAAACCAAGGGTAACAAAAGATGATAACAAACCAGCCTCTAGCTCACCCAGCACAATATCTTGGAGTGGACTTATATCAAACTAACTTATTTTCACATGAGACTGATTATTACTTATTAATCTAGCTGATTAGTTATTGAAGTCTGCCATAGACATGGTATGAAATTTAACCTTGCTTACTAATGAATAAACTGTTTTTTCACAATGAATGTTTAGAAATCTTGAAATTCGTTTGTAGCCTTAAGAATAGATGTTTTTGTCATCTAGTACTCAAATGAAAAACATATCAAAAGAAAATGAAAGATACTTCCCATACTATCCTTTAACCTATTTCATTTTTAACCTTTTCCATCCCCATTTACCCCAATGGGTTCAGCCTCTACAAGTGAGCTTTTAAAGCTTTTGCATAATTTGTGCGTAAATATTCATACATACAGTATATATACATATATATTGCAGAAGAAGATATCTATGAACATTGCTGTAAAGAACAAATAACAAAGTTTGTCATAACAGTTTCATGTTTTTTGACACCTAAATAGCGATTCAAGTCTTAATCTTTTATCACAGTTTGAATGGATATCTGAAAATTCTATATACATGTATCTGTATAGAATGAGATGACTGATTTTAATTTTGATTTAATTTCAACAATTTACAGAATATATGCACAATTTTACCAACTCACAAGAAGGTTTATGTAACCCTTAAAGAAAGAGGCATTTTGTTTTTTCCCAGGCTGGAATAGTTGCAAGCATTAATCTATTGGATAGATAGATAGATGTGTGCTCCATTGATAGCAATAATAATAGAGATGATGCATAATCATCACATGCAACATGCACTTTTGGGCATAAATATTCATAAATGTTTATATATATTAGAAAAAGATATCTATGAACATTACTTCATTGCTGTATAGAATGAGATTACTGATTTGAATTTGAATTTAATTTTAACAATTTACAGAATATATGCACAATTTTACCAACTCACACTAAGATTTATGCAACCCTTAAAGAAACATTTCATGTTAATTTGCCTCTCCACCTCAATTATGTTCCCATTATATTAATTTGGACTTCTGCATTTAGTTTATTATTGTCACTATATTAATTTCATAACCATCACATTTATTTTACCATTACTTTTCAATTACTTTTACACTTCGACTTATTTGTCAAAGATCCAAGCTATTCTATTTGTCCGACTTCAAACTGGTATTTCTACTGGTTTCCAAAGGGTATCAACTGGTTTTACCTGGTACCGCTACCAGTTGAGACCAGTTGAGACCAGTTCAAACCAGTAGATACCAGTTGGAAATCTTTACTGGTTTCAACTGGTATCAACTGGTATTTCGACCTTGGTTGGACTTCTGCATTTAGTTTATTATTGTCACTATTAATTTCTTTTCAAATACTTTTACAATACTTTTTGTCCAGGATCCAAACTAAAGCAGGTCAAAGAGGCTGCACCACTACCAGCAGCAGCTCTTATTGAAGAAAAAGAGAAAACACAATATGAAGGTACTTGTAACATAAAAACTGTTTTGAAATCATGCACAGCTATTTCATGTACATTTTAGCTAATTATCTGGAAATGTATGTACGTATTGTTAACTTTGTACTGATATAAGTACAGAATCATTATTGCTCTTGATGCTGATGATGAATGATATAATAATTTCCTAAATATCATTTTTATCCTTCTACTTCTTCATCATCTTTTTCTTTTTCATCTTCTTCTTCTTCTTCTTCTTCTTCTTCTTCTTCTTCCTCTTCCTCTTCCTCTTCCTCTTCCTCTTCCTCTTCCTCTTCCTCTTCTTCTTCTTCCTCCTCCTCCTCCTCCTCCTCCTCCTCCTCCTTCTTCTCCTTCTCCTCCTCCTCTTCTTATTTTTCTTCTTCTGCTAGTACATCTTCTTATCATTATCAGTAATTTACGCTGAGTTCGATATTTGTTCCGCATGATATTGTGCAGAAGTGATGGTTCCTTTAAATAACAAGTTTCTTTTTTCTGATAGATGGAGAATGGAAGTGCCTTGTTAAAACTGGTTCCCTTTCAACCAAAGCTAACGTAGTCCTGGTGGTTTATGGTCAAAAGAAGGTGTCAGAACCCTTCACTCTAGGCAAAGGAAGTCCCAAGCTGTTCAGCCCAGGCAGTGAAGACAAGTTTAAGGTTTGTGAGATATGTTTGTCCACCAGTCTGCATTCAATTGTTGAATTTGTGTGCATGTGCCATCTGTTATGAACCCTGACAAAGTCTTTTGTTTTAATTTGGTGACGATATATTAGTTTATAAAGAATGGGAAAGTTACAGAGGTTTGTCAGAATGTTGAAATTCAGAAAATCCTTCAACAAAAAGTCAAGTTGACACACAAGAATTGTGGAAGGTTCTATCAGAATATTACAATGCAGTTTCCTTTCCCTCCTATTTTTTGCAAAATTTATTTCCCTCTTTATATATCGTTTCATTCTTTTCTACTCCTTTTGTCTACAACCCTCTTGTTTTTCCTGTAAATATGTCATCTAATCTCTTTTGCCTTCTCCTGATAATTCTTGGTATTTATTTTCCCTCCTCCTTTTCCATCTTCTTCTCCATCATTGAATGCATTGGGTATGACTATTGTAGAATGAATTACTGAATTGATCATGTTTTTGCTTGTTATTAGGTCAACTTGCTTGGTCTTGGTAACATGTACAAGATACGGATTGGACTGGACTCCTACAAGGCCTCCTGGAGATTAGACACGGTGAGACATGAAGCGTTGACTAAATGTACTATTACCAACAGATAATATCTACTGTAGCCATGTTCTCAGTTGAACAAATATCAGAGAGCTAACCATTTTGCAAGGACTCTAGTCTACCCCTACATTTATTTCTATGCTTGTAACCCTATAATACATGATCAGCCAGTAGTAATACACTTAAGTCTCTCAATCCAGTATCGTAAACAGATAGCTTTCAAGAGGTGTCTGAAAACACATCTTTTCTAATTTGTTGTAATATTCCCCTCTGTTTATTAGTAATGTAAGCTTTGTATGATAATGTTCTCTCACTATTTTGTTTGAAGTATTTTACCGGTATGCGCTTTGTATCTAATGAAAAGGTGCTTTATAAATCGAGGGTTCAGTGACACAAAGACGTAACTCCATATTTTGCCAAAATGAGTATTTGATATCAAAGTATTCAGACAAATGTGGGCTTCCCAGAAAACACAAAGACTTAACTCCACCCATTGAAGTCAATGCTAGTGAAACATAGACTTAACTACTTCAGGCCTAAGTGCTCAAAATGGCCAAAATGGAGTTACGTACGTCTTTGTGTCACTGACCCCTCGAAATGTAATATTATTATTATTATTATTTAACATTCAGGTGAGTCTGATCGAGCCTTCCCACGGTGACAAACACGTTTGTAAGTTCAAGAATCGTTGGCTCTCACTCAAGGAGGATGATGGTGATCTCTGGAGAGAGCATGCCATTGCTTTACCTGGGAAGAAGCCTCTACCTAGTAAGTACAGTCTATTAACCCTTTGCCTACAGGAACCCGGTGGTCCCTGTGTTAAGCCTATGGGACCTATAAAATTCAGTAGTCAACTGGTTAAAAGTCCCTAAACACAGTTTACTGTTGAAAGTTGCATGTTAGTGTATATTTATATAATATGTTTGGGAAGAGACACGTTTTTCAGCTATTACACTCACACTACTTTTTCTTTTTTTCTGTAACAAACAGTAGTAAATATTCAAATCCAGAGCCATATTGGATTAAGCCTGCAAAAATCATATTTTAAGATGTACTTTTACGCTATAATTGGATTAAAGTCTGCTTTTGCTATGTATGTCTGCTTTTTTCATACAAACGTAATTACCTTTGACCTTTGAAAATGTATCTGTCCTTTTGTTGAATATTTGCTTTATCAAGTCTCCATGACGACAGAACTCCACAGAAATTTATATGTGTACACTGCCAAACATTCATTTCAACCTTAATTCTCAGTTATTTCACCTGCATTGTTTAGCTGCATGTCACTCAAATCTAATTATCCTTGGCCAATGACTATTTTTCTTCCAGTGATGCACTACTTTATCACGGTTGCCACGGGAACGGAGCCCAACTCGGCGACGGAGGCCAACGTCTACATCAACATCTTTGGTGAGAAGGGAGACACCGGCAAGAGGCTGCTCCACAGATCTCAGAATGAAGACGTCTTCCTACAAGGACAGGTGAGAGGGATGATGGGTTGTCATGACAACGGTACTGATGGATAGATGATGATATTATCAGTAATTTGATAATGGAGGAGGGGCGGATGAGAATGATGGCAGTGTTGGTGGTAGTGGTGATGGAAATGAGAACGTCTTCACACTACTAATATATAATAAAGATTCAGAAAGGGGGAGGGGGACATGATTGTTTAATTACCAAAAAATGGTGGTAATGATTGTTAGGGTGGAAGATTGCTGAAAAGCAAGGGCAAGTAGTGGTGATGAACAAAATATTGTGATGACTACAAATTGTCCCTCTTGCTACATCAAGTATAAGCCTGGTACCTAGTCTCTGGGATGTGTATATCCCCATACCTTAACAAATATGCTTGTATCTGGGTTTTAGAATATGTAAAAAAAAAAAAAATCAAGTAAAGAGATTGTTATACATGATGCCAAATGAATAAACATATACATACCTGTACATGTCATGACTTGATCAAACTTCACAGTCATTCTCATTATTTCCAACCTTTAGTTCCAAATGACAATTCTATCACAGAAGATGTAGTTAAAGATACTTTATTTTGTTTGAAGGGGAGTAAAGTTCATATAGGGGGGGGGGAAGGCACTTTGTCTTGAAGCCAAAGCTTTAATGCATGCCAAATCTAGTATTTTATCTCCTTATTTCATGTTTCTTGCATTTTACTGTAAAAAGGACAATATGGAGTACTGAAGCTGTGACGTCATAAAAATCTGTTTTTAGAATTTCTCCATTTTTTCTTCATTTTCCGAAAGAGCATCAAAAATAATGTCCAAATGTCGAAAACCAATTGAATATATTAAGTATTGGCTGAGATATGATCATCTGAATGAATATATTCCCTATAGGAACTCAGTGTTATATGTATGCTCTGGCTCCTAATGGTTAGGAGCCAGAGCATATAACACTGAGATCCCATAGGCAATCTTTTTATTCAGATGGTCATATCTCAGCCAATACTTAACATATTCAATTGGTTTTCTCCATTTGGACATTATTTTTTATACTCTTTTGGAAAATGAAGAAAAAATGGAGAAATTCTAAAAACAGATTTTTGATGACGTCACACTTCACCACTCTATTAGTTCCCAGAATTTTGCCATGTTTTTTTTTTAATGATTTTTTAAAAACAAAACCGGAATTGAATCAAATCTGATCTCTTGTATCTCCTCTCTTTCACATCAGGTTGACTGCTTTGAGTTAGAGGCAGTATCGATCAAGAAGCCTACCAAGGTCGTGATAGGTCACGACGGTGAGAGCCCCGGAGAAGGATTGTATCTTCAGCAGGTCACCATCAAAGACAAGAAGGATTCCAAGACAGAATACATCTTTAAGTGTGACAGGTATCCCACTCCTGCCGCCAAAATTTATCAAGTATTTTTTGTAATAATAATAACATTAACATTCCGTTTTTATATAGTGCCCAATACATCAATTATGATCTGCAGTCGGGTGACTTACATGTACCTACTAGACCACAACACCTCTAAACCTTATCAATTTCCCTTCAGATGAGGCCTCTGAATAGTTTGTTTTCATCTACAGAGAATCTGATCAGGGTGAATTGTTTAAGCATCTTACATGGTTCTCTATATGCCAGCATAATTGATATTATCGAAAAGATTACCATTAACACCTGAAATTGACAGAATTATAATAAAATTGCACAGTCATGTAGTTTGTAATGGTGATCATGAGTGATCCAAGGGGAACTTTTTCATATCATTGATTTAATTTTAATTTCACTTTTTTTAATATTTCAGATGGCTTGATGCAGGACAAGATGACAACAAGATAGAGAGAGAACTGGAACTCACTGAGATGAGGACAATTAAACGTAAGCTCATGAGCCTGGCAGAGCTAGGGGAAAACAAAATCAAACAATGAAAGTACACTTTCAGTAAACAAAATAGTTGTGTTGTGATTATTATGTAGGTGTTGAAAGTGGCTATTTTCAATAATAGGGATTTGTGCATCAATCAATGTTACTTTTATTATAACTGTATACTTGTACGTTGCATATTTATACTTGATTTTTAATGAATTTGCAGTGTTTGCTCTATGAACTTTCAAACCTTGTATATATTGTACAATCAAACCTGTCTATAGCGACCACCCAAGGGAAACACAAAACATGGTCTTTGTAGACAGTTTCCTTTAGTACATGTTTCAATGAGAAACCATTTTCAAAGGATACAAAAAATGTGGTCTTTGTAGACAGGTGGTCTTTGTAGAAAGGTGGTCACTAAAGCAGGTTTTACTGTATAGTATCAGGTTAAATTTGTTGATCTCATGTCCTGTGATTAATCTTTTGGATGGTGCTGTCATCCCTTGCTTCATAGCTCATGATTGGGAGGTGTTCATCGCGACAGGCTCCATGGCCGAGGCTGCTCTTCCTTCACCCGCAACACTGGTAGTCTACGGAGACAAGGACAAGACCGAGTTAGTCCTTGAACCGCTTCATGGTGAAGGTTTCCTACCGGGCAGTGCAGAGAGCTTTAGGGTGAGTAGATGAAGTATGTACAGGTGTATTTGATAACCAGTCACCAGCTACACTGGTAGTCTATGGAGCAAGGACAATACTGAGTTAGATGCTGCTTACACGTATCGGCTTGCATGGTGATGTAGGTATACAGTAGGCTTACGGTCGCACCATGTGAGAGAGGGGGAGGATTGGGGATCGAGTCCTGAAAAGGACTGCTTGTTAATCTTTCTTTCTTGTGAGTGTGTGTAGTCCTGAAAAGGACTGTTAGTAATCTTTCTTTGAGCTTATAATGCCGGTAGGTGAGGATGGGTAGTAGGAGGGGCTTGACGTTTCGAACAGGTTGACTATCCGTCATCTGGAGTCATACTGATAGTGAGTTAGTGCTTGAACTGCCTCATGGTGAAGGGTTCCAACCAGGGACATTCATCTCAAGCTGGGTAGTTGGTTGGTTGGACTGTCTGATTTTACTTTAACTTAAGCTGACTTCAAAGATTTTACAAACATCTGACTACTCAAATTCAAGTTGTGCATTGATTGTTTTACTTGTGAAGAGCGATCACTAAAAAATATATTTCAGAAATAAAGACATACAGTAGAGGTGTTGTGGTCTAATGGAAAAAGTCACCGAACTGTGGATCGCATGATTCCTGGTTCGAGTCCCGCCACAACACTAATTTCTTTGGCAAGACCTTAATCTACATTTGCCATACTCCACCCAGATGAGGTAAATGGGTACCCAGTAGGAATGCTTGAGCATCTTTTGATGGTAGCTTGGGTAAAGCAGGGGTAATAATATGATTGCAGGACCCTCAGGGAGAACATTATGAATCCTGATGAGGCTATCCTGGGTAAACAAGACATATTATTTTATTATTATTATTATACAAAATTGTATATTACAGGCTTGCATTTTAGCTTTACCTTAGCTTTCAATAAGTTCCTACTGGGTATCCATCTAACTCCTTGTTGGAAAGTGGTAAACATGGATTAACGTCTTGCCAAAGGATGATAGTGACATGCTGAGTCTTAACCCCATGACCTTCACATCTCACCCACCATCTCCACCCAAGTGTAGTTTATGGATACCCGGCTGGTAGGAAGAAATTCCTTGAATGCTGGATCACTTTCTCATGGTAGCTCGGCTAAAGTCGGGGTAATATTATGATAACAAGGCCCTAAGGGAGAACATTATTAATACTGATAGGCTTCCCTCGGTAAAGTAGACATATTACAGGGTGTTATTATTGTTATTATTATTAATATTGTTTAAAACACCTTGGCTGTGACACCTTCATCAACTATTGTACATTATTGTATAGGTCAACTTTGGCGATATCGGTCGGCTGGTTAAGGTCCGACTCGGCCATGAAGATGAGGAGTCCAGCTGGTATGTCAAGACGATGAGGATGGTTGACCTTAACACCAACGAGGAGCAAGCCTATGAGGTCGATCGCTGGATGTCCAGGAGTAACGATGACCGGGACGTCTGGAGGGAACTTGCTGCTGTCTGGCCTGGACAACGAACTGCACCAGGTAATAACCCTGTCACACCAAGACCAGTCCAACGGTAATAGACCTAACATAAATTACATTACCGTGAATGGTCAA
Source organism: Strongylocentrotus purpuratus (assembly GCF_000002235.5). NCBI lineage: Eukaryota > Metazoa > Echinodermata > Echinoidea > Camarodonta > Strongylocentrotidae > Strongylocentrotus > Strongylocentrotus purpuratus. The sequence goes on from NW_022145598.1 coordinate 7,643,968, forward strand.
GGTATTGGTGAGTGTAGGATAGGTTTGGAAATCATATGGGCAGTGTGACTGAGGTATAAATATTAGTTTTCTAAACAAAATTGACCTCTAGATGGAACTGGCTGCAGTCTGGCCTGGACAACGAACTGCACCAGGTAATACCCCTGTCCCACCAAGACCGATGCCAGTCCAACAATATAGACCTAACAAAAGATTACATTACCGTGAATGGCCAAAATGGCAGTCAGTTTAGGGTTGGTTAGGACATGATTTGGTAGTGTGACTGAGATATTAGGAATGGTTTTCATAACAAAACCATATTTTGTTCTTATAAAGACTGAGGATGCAGCTCTGTTAGTTTTGTAGTGATCATAGTTGAATCATAAGTATCATCTTTACTGTTCACATGGACTTATGGAACAGTAACTGGTTTCTTTTCAGAGAACAGTAAACTTGGCCTCATCATAATATGCATGTTCATGTGGAGAAGTGTTTGCTTTAATTGTGTAGAAAGAGTGATCGGACATTTGCTTCAGCAACGATTGCAGCGTATATTGGTGAATCCGGTGAATCGAAACCAAGTCGATGCGCTAGTGCCCTTTGGTAAGGCATTAATCCTCACTACCCGGTCCTTCAGAGAAAGCCATTGGTTATCTGGTTGCTTACTAACAAGCACTTATGCTTTCTTAGAAGGCTGGTAAATTGACCACCACTAAACTAAAAAGGAATATGGGTTGCGTAGGAAAATTACCATGGAGCTATTGTCGCCAGAGCACACATTGTACAACTTCTCTTCTTTATTTTGTGTACATTGTAGTTGCAAGATACTATGTTCAAGTCTTCACCTCGTCTGAACCTGATGCTTCAACCAACGCCAACATCTACGTCAACCTGATCGGGAAGAACCACGACTCTGGCAAACGCCGTCTGGTCCGTCCCAAGACCACCAACGAGACGCCCTTCCAGGCCGGTCAGAAGGACGGCTACGAGGTCGAGGCCGTCTTCCTGGGCAAGGTGCTGAAGGTCATCGTAGGGCATGATGGGGAGGAGGAAGGTCAGGGCTGGTGCCTGGAGAAGGTCATCGTCAAGGAGTCCAGGACCGCCAAGAATGAGGCCATCTTTCCATGTGAAAAGTTAGTTCCGCTTCAAAGGCTGTAGTTTATTTTTAAAATGTATATTGGTATGCAAAAGAAAAGTCCCAGTGTGTATGTAAATACTCTTTTATATTTGTTCATATTCATTTCTTGAAGTTTACTATGGAATTAATAAGTGGTACAGTCGCCAGTGGCGATTCTATGAAGCTTGGGTGGTAAAGTCTATTTTAAAATATTATATAGTAGATGCATGTGAATTAGCTCATTATACATGTATGATCTCTCGTTTTTTTTCTTCATTTTTACAGATGGCTTGACACTGGGAAGGATGATGGTAAAATAGAAAGAACTTTAGTGCTTGGCAAGCCATCAGCAGGTAAGAGATTATTGTGTAGAAAACGAAAGAATAGATTCTGTGGTGCCAGCTTGAAGCAGCCCGAGTATACCATATCTGTGTGGTTGCCCTACGGGGTAGTTATTCTAGGGGGTAGTTATCCTAGGGGGTAGTTATCCTAGGGGTGGTTATCCGGAGGGTGGTTGTCCAGGGGGTAGGTGTCCTAGAACCTGAGTATACACCCAACCCATTTTCAGGATAGACTTGTCTCTACAATTACCTGTGTTCTTGTAGAAGCTCATTCATGTCTGTATTCAAGATTTAAAGATATTCTTTGAAAGACAATAACACTTATGTATGTACAGTAGGCTTGTGGTTACACCATGTGGAATGCACATTCACTTGTTTTTGCTTAAACTTTCACGCAATACAGCCCCAAATACCGTCACGTCAGCCAAGGCGTCTGCTACCACTGATATCATCACCTTAAAATGGAAAGCGCCCTCTACGCCGGTGACCTCTTACATTGTGACCTGTGACCCACCTGACCCCAAGGAATCTGAGGTCACCCTGAATGACCCCAAGGCAACAGAGGTCGTGTTTGGTGACCTGACCCCAGGCAAGGAGTACACGTTTGGAATCACGGCGGTCAATAAGAAGAAGGAAGGGGAGAAGGTTACAGTTAAAGCAACGACAAGTGAGTAGTGTCTCAACTAAAAACTTTGCCTCTGATGTTCAGCTCCTTTAAAGAGAAGGTTGAGTTCTGGGAAGAGGTGAAAAAGAATTTGTGAGCGTTATCATGTATTAAGTGTGGAAGAACATCAGATAAAAAATGTTCTGAGAAAAGCATGGCTCTTCAAATGCCTTAATATTCTAAATATGGCATGTAACATCATAAAACTCGGGACGGATTTTTATGCCACATGTTGGTGTAGTCCCATATACATCTTTCTGTGCACAGTGCTTGTAAGTTTACCAAGACTGGGCCAAATTTCTTATCATTTTGATGATTCCAGAACCTTGCAGTACACACCAATACTTGTATGCTAGATGATCAACCTTATCTGATCGATTCCACAACGTTTCTTTCACAATGCATTCGCATGAACAGAACTCAATTTTATCTTTAAATGTGAATGCTCATAGAAAACTTATCCCAAATCAAATGCCCTTCTGTCTCTCAACAGTCAATAATACACGGTACCACCACTCACAACTTGATTCTGAATCTTTGTAATATTTGTGACCTGTGTTTTATTTTTTTTAAATCCATTATTATTATCAATTTCATTATAAAATGCTCAATTAATTCTGATTTTATATACGATCATTATGAAATATTGTTTCCATAAGTTTACTTTAATTTATTTTATAATGTGTAATCATATGAGTGTAGCACATTGCTATTCATATATTTATGTATCGGACTTGACAGTTTCTTTGACTTTGTGTACAATTTCTCTACCGTTATTATCTACCGGTATCTGTTTCTATTTGTATATTTATTTGAAATTCAACTCAAGTTTTGGTTGCAATAAAGAAATAATAATTAGTGTTAATATTGATAATTATTTAGAATACAATTCTTCAGTGTCAAACATTCCCTTCCTTCCAAAAACAAGTGCATTCTGAGTCAGGGGAAAATTGAAAATGTTCATTGCGTCATCGTTTTGTAGTTGTAAAAGACAGATTCAAATAAGACTGCTTTGACCCAGAAAAATATGCTGACAAAACAAAAAGGTCATTCAATAGGTTAACTCTTTCCTGGCTTTGGTAAACTCATTAAACAAACATTGTCTCAGTCGACTTTTGTTCCAAGTACAGTACATACATGTATGCACCATAATTCTTGTAACAATATTGCAGTCTTTCATTTCCAATCCATGTATTTTGTTGGCTTCTAAAGGCTCAGTCAGATATGATGCAGTAAACTGCCGCAAAAAAGTGCCACATCAGATTTGGCATGCCTCAATGTGTCAATGAATGCAGCTGCATGCAACAAAGGTCCTGCGCATATTTACTAAGCTCTAGCTTTGTTATAAAGCACACAAATGTGCGGGTTTGACCACATAACATTTTTAGGATATTTTTCATCGCCCAATTTCATCCATTAAAAATCTACATTGTACTATTTCATGATCAGAACCTAACAAGGTCTTGGATGCATCCCTTGAAAGTGCAATGACCTCAATCAAGGTCACATGGAAGTCACCCGAAGGTCAAAGGACGGGTTACCACGTCAAGATATCTCCCTCGGATGCCAAGAAGTCCTCGCTGAAAATCAAAGATGTTGCCACGACGACGGCCGAGTTTGAAGGTCTGACGCCTAATAAGGAATACAAGGTGCAGGTCGTCACGGTCAGTGGAGAGACAGAGAGTGAGAAGGTCACTCTGGAAGGGAGGACAAGTGAGTCAAGACAATTAAAGGGGAAGTCCGCCCTGATAACAAGTTGGTTTTAATAGAAGCAGAAAAATGAGAGAAACAGGTCAGTTAAAGTTTGAGCAAGATAAAAAAATAAGAAAGTTAACAAACGCAAGTTGGCAACTCTGAGATGTATCTTGTGACCTCCCCTTTCTCTCATTTTTCTGCTTTTATTAAAACATACAATTAACCCTAGCGGTGCCACCATTTTGTACATGCAATTCTCTCACATAAATTTTACTAGACAAGTATCCCCCATCATATTTGTCTCAGTTTATATTGATTGAGACATTATTCAATGATGCCTAACTTCAAAATTCATGCACCCACTTTTACTTTTGAGAAGAGTTAACTGCTTCTGAGCAGAAAGAATACTTATTACTCATAAACATTTACATGTATATCTACAGCTATTGAATACTCTGCATCTTTTATGTTTAAGCACTAGGGTGTTGTGAGAAGTTACATGCACATGTATTTGTGGGGTTACATAAACAGGTGATAATAAATGGACAATTTCTGTTTGACTTTTTACAGATTTTTGCTGTTATGCTATTAACAGTAGTAACCTGCACTTTTCCTGTACATGTACTTCAAAATTGTTGAAATGTTATAAATCCATAGACTACTGAATTCTTTAGTTCCTATATATTTAGTTTCCGTATGCTGGCAATGGGTTAAGTGATTTCAGTTTCCCATGTTACAAGAAAGATTTTTCTTAACAAATTGTTTTGCAATATTCTATGATTTCTATTCCAGAAATGCCAGAGTTGAGGATTCTCCCCGTGATTGGCCACTCAACATCATCAGGAACGGATCATCTCGAGATCTCCTGGAAGAAACCTGATGGGGATGTGACAGGCTACAGGGCTGTACTTCAACCTGCAGAAGGTAATAGTTAATTAAATAAGACTCGATGTTGATCTTGTGGACTCAACTTTTTATGACATTTTTATATGACATTGTTTATTCAATTTAAAAAAAAGCAGAGGCTGATTTGTAATGTTAATAAATACAGTACATTAAACAAGGACTTTAAAAAAATTATGTGATGCTAAGATTACCACAATAAATCAATGTATCTACAACCTATTATTTGCTAGTTTCTATTCTTTCTATTCTCGCTTGCTGGGTAGAACAACATATACAGCTGAGTTACTGCTTTAAAATTTAGGATGTACAGGAAAATGACTTTTCACATTAATATTGTTGCTTTTAGTAGATTCCTTGTTTCAATCACAGATTACTCTTTCGATTGTCTTGTACTGCAGTGTCAGTTTTTTATAAATTTCATGTTTTTACAAACAGGTGACAATCCCGAGATGAAGTTAGACGGAGATGATAAGACAACTGTCAAGTTCACTGGATTATCACCAGGCAGAGAGTACAATGTAGAGGTCTACACTACGCATGAAGATAAGGAGAGCGATAAGGTTTCCATCGTAGGAAGAACAGGTGAGAAGAAAGATAGATGGAATGAATGGAAGATGGGTTGAGAGAGACAGTGAGAGAGAGAGAGAGAGAGATATAGGCAGAGAGTATAATGTAGAGGTCTACACTATGCATGGAGATAAGGAGAGCAATAAGGTTTCTATCGTAGGAAGGACAGGTACATGTAAGAAGAAAGAAAAACAGATAGAAAGTGATTGATGGATAGAGCGAGAGAAAAGGAGAGGGAGAAAGAGTGAAGTAAAATGCTGAGAGAGTAGAGATAGACGTGTACCTTTGAATATACTTGTACAATTACATTTCATGGTATATGAAGGAATGAAGGAATTAAATCAGAAATGTATGTTTTCTCTGTGCTACTTTTTCTACATGCAAATCATACTGTACATGTATCTTGCCTGGAGGAAAACAACATAATTCATCGTCTCAAGTTCATACGTCCCATATTCTTCTTGGTCTCTTTAAAAACCTTTGCTCTTTTGTTGTTGCTTTCTTCCTGTTTCAATTTCAATGCATTTCATTGTGATCCCCAATAAATAATCATTCCATACTGGTAAGTAGAAGGTGGCAAAGTCCACAAGGTTCGCAAAGCGTCCGTGTCCACTGCCTCTTCTTCCGTGACTGTGTCGTGGAAGAAACCAGAGGGCGACGTTGGTGGCTATCGAGTCACCTGTGCACTCAAAGACGGCGAGAAAGACGGAAAGAAAGAAGAGGTCAAAATCGATGACCCCGATGCAGCTGAAGCCACATTTACTGGGCTCGATCCAAGCACAGAATATGTTTGCAAAATTTATACGATATCTTCGCAAGGAGTGGAGAGCAGTAGTGTGAAAGTTGAAGGAAAGACAGGTGAGATGTCAACTTTTGACTTTGATTTTAATAATTGGCTTGATAACTATATTAACTTTTAAGTTTGTTGTGTTCATTAATAATTGATAACAATTATAGGCATTTCTATAGCGCCGTCTATCTAGAAATTCTATTCCGAGGCGCATTAATTATAATTACCCCGGCTTTAGCCTAGCTGCCATTACAGCGCTCCAGCATTTCAAGGAATTAATTCCTGCCAGATACCATTTACCTCACCTGGGTTGAGTGTGGCAAATGAAGATTAATGCCTTGCCAAAGGACATTATTGCCATATCGGGGATTGAACCACGACCTTTTAATTTCAAGTCAAGTGCTTAAACCACTCGACTATGACACTTCTTTTGTAAGTTTGAGCTTTGACACATGTTTGATCATTTGCACAAAGATGTACATGTAGGAAGAAACTGATGAAGATATTTGATGGAGAGGGACAATAGTTTTGTAATCGGATGTTTTGTTCTGCATAAAAACGAAACAATCACAAAGGAAATAAGTACATGTAACAAAAGTCTGTTGACATATACATGTATGTTAATAAAATGATACACAGGCAGATATTGAGTTGCATTTTAAACATTTCTATTGAAGGTATGCTTGGTTAACATGTTTTGAAATAATGTGCACATATGATAATAAAGCATAATGACCAATCAAAGATACTATACATGAAGAAGTACCTATATACACCTGTTACCACCAGTTAGACATGCATTGAATCATTACTGAGCACCCCTTAGGTTTCTTGGTCTAGACCCTTATAATAGAGTTATCCTGATCTGCACAAGATTTGCTGTTTATTACACTTTACCAACTTAATAAAACGTTAGACCTGATCTTACTTCTTAATAGAAATGCTCCTTTCTTTAAACTGGTTGATTTTGTTGTGTCATGCAGTATTTTGATTCTACTAATATTCTAATCATCTTTAAAGTACATATATATATATATATATATATATATATATATATATGGTACACCCTCCAATACTGCAGTTGGATTGGTATTCTTATTTCTTTCCCAGGGTAGATTTCTAGTAATTTCTAGTATGACAAAGTCTTGTAACTCAAAAAATATGAGTGCTCCGAGAATATTGTTTTAATAACCTTAAATTCATATGTGCCAGAAACAAGTACATGCAATTGTGTAATGTTCCTGTCTTGTATTAATGAGAATAAGTGTCTTTCACAGATGATGAACCAGAAAAAGGGGAAATCCCCATTGTCAGTGATGTCACAGCCACACCCACCACCAACTCAATCACTGTCTCATGGAAGCCTCCAGAGGGAGACATCACAGGATATAAAGTTTCTTGTGCACTGGTTTCAAAGGCTGAAGGTTTTGTTGCTGAGGTAATGCTAATGCATGTACATTTTGACAGTATTCCCTGTGTTTGTATCTCAGCCCTACCTTGATAACTTTGTGAAACATACATGTCTTTGATAAGCATGCTTTGAAAAATATACATGTACATGTAGCATGTTCCATAGGCATATATGCCTAAAGCAAATTAAGTCTGCATGGTGGTCTGATATTTGCTTTGTTGACATTACACTGGGCTTTAATTTCGTCTAATGTATAGGGTTAGTACAGTATGATGGATGCAATTGGGTTCGGGATTATGTGTAGGTTTAGTTTTAGGGTTAGGGTAAGGTACAGTATAGCATTGGTTCCCAGGTTTAGTTAGGGCTTTGGTTAGGGTAGGGAATTGAACATAGAGCATGTGCCTAATTACAACCCTATAGCCATTTACATTTGCTAAAAGCAGGTTGATACTCCTGATTTGTCTATCGAACCAAGCAATTATGTTTGGTTTGAATGGGAATTTAATTGGTGGAACACAAAGTTATTCCCTTAAGAATGAAAAGGGATGAACATGTACACATGCAAGTCTATAATTTCGCTTGAATCAGATTGACACTTTTCATTTTTAACCCATGTATTTCCATCTTTGTACCTGACTGAATAGAACATTCACACCATCCTCTCCATTTACCCCTCTTACTCCTCATCCCAGGTGTCCATTGATGATGGTGCTGCAACCACTGCTACCCTGGAAGGCCTAGAAGAAGGCAAGGTGTATGTGATCAGTGTGGTCACCTTGAAGGAGGAGGAGAGGAGTACACCTGTTACAACCACTGCTGAAACAAGTAAGAGTAATGTACATGTAGTATACAAATAATACACAGCAGTTCATTGAGGGCATATAGTAAGAATTACCCACACAAGGTTCCTTTGGACTGTTTCAAAGATACCGAGCCTGGATAATTTTACTAATGCCCAAACAAAATGATTGATGTGTATTATTTGTCTTTTAAGATGACATTTTATTTGTTTTTTAAAATGATGTTTTATAACACAATTTTATTAATGACCGGGCATTATTAAAATTACGTGACAGGCAAAATAAATGCCTGGTCACGTGTGCGCTCTCAACAAATCATTTGATTAGAATCCGCTTCATCATCTTGTAACACCGTCTAGCACATATTTCATTGTAAAACTATTTTGTCCTAGGCCCCGGCCAATCTTATAAAAAATTGTGATTGATCCAAATCAATCACAAGTCCGCTATTATCAGTTGCAAGTTTGTAGTCTCCTATCTCTTATGTAAATAGTTGCGATTGATTTCAATCGCAAATAACTTGCGATTAATCACAACCCTTTATAAGATGTGTCCCTGGTGTTCTAGTTTCAAGTACATGCACATATACGTGTCACATCTTTCCGTGAATGCTGCTAGGGGTGTCGTGGTCTAGCGGATACGTCTTCAGACTGTGGATCGCATGTTGTGCGGTTCAAGTCCCGCTCTGCATTTATGTCCTTTGGCAAGACGTTAATCTACATTTACTATCTCCACTCGGATCTTGAATGGGTACCAGTAGGAAGGACCTCCTTGAATGCTATGAGCACCAAAATTGGTAGCCTATATGTGTAGCAGAGTCAGATATTGGAGTGCCTTGAGTATTATTATTGTCTTCTGTCTGCATACAAAAGTTGAAATGTAGATTGTGATCCAGGTTTGGTGTCAAATACTACTTCCACACCTTACATGTACAACAAATTTGCTACCAACCAATCAATCGCAATGATTCCAGTTGCTTTACTTCAACAATGATGGTAGCTTGTTATTAATTGCTATAAAGTTTCATGAATTGGTCCTGATCCATTTTAAAGTTTTCTTCCTCTTATTTTTTAATAGAAAAATTAAAGATCCCCAAAGTGCAAATTGCTGGGATAGCTGAGACCGGTACCACTTCTCTCGCCATCTCATGGGAGAAACCCAAGGGAGATGCGACTGGATATTTGGTCACCTGTCAAACCGCAGCAGCTGCAGCAACTCCTAGAGATAAAAAATCCTCAAGGGACAAAAAGAAGAAGAAGGAGAAGAAGAAGAAAGATGAAGAAGAAACCAAAGAAGATGAGGATCAAAAGGAAGAGGAGGAGGTGATGAAAGAGGAAGAAGAAGAAGAGAAGGAGAGAGAGATAAAGATGGAAAGTCCTGAGATGACAACAGTTGTGTTTGAAGATCTGAAGTCTGACGAGGAGTACGTGATCAAGATCTACACTTTGGTGGGAGAGAAAAAGAGTGACCGGGTCAAGGTCATAGGAAAGACTGGTAGGTCACAGTCATATACAATGTATTTTTTTAATGCTCAGTACATTCTAAAATAGTTTGACTACTATTCAAATGCGTCTTCAAATTGATAAATTGATAAAGTCTTGCATCAGCTGCATTATCTGATAAAACTTTCATACTTTCTCATTATAGGTACAATGTATATGTTTCAATGAGAAACCGTTTTCAAGGGAAACAAAAAAAATGTGGTCTTTGTAGACAGGTGGTTGCTTAAAGATAAAGACCAGTTCTGGTCATGCGATTGCATTGTGAAAGAAACGTTGTGGAAACGATCAGAAAAGGTTGATCATCTAGCATATAAGTATTGGTGTGTACTGCAAGGTTCTGGAATCATCAAAATGATAAGAAATTTGGCCCAGTCTTGGTAAAGTTACAAGTACTGTATACAGAAAGATGTATATGGAACTATGCGACACATGCACGATATCTATCAGGTCCAAATAGATATAATAATCTACCAAATATATCGATAAGTAGGCAGTTTCTCTGCAAAATTTGTATCATCACTTATTAGTCAAAACATATTCTTTCACATGATTGGTAATAAGAGCTTCCTTTTCATTTTTGAGAGGGGGGCATTTCCAAAACTGGTCTTTAATGTACCTTTAAGTTGACTGTAGAAATCTAAGACAAGAAGAGTTGTTGATTTTAATTGTTTTGTTTTTCTCCCCCTCCTGCAGAACCTGAAGTGGATTACTCTGAGGACATTGCCCAACTCCTGGAGGCCAGTGAGCTCCTGGATGCCTCCCCTAGACCTCCGCCCAAGGAGGAGGGTGTGGTCCCGACAGTCAGAAACCTCCAGGCCACGCCCTCACTAGACTACATCACCGTTTCATGGAAGAAACCCAGCGAGGAGGGTGTCACCGGATATCACCTGACATGTGCTTTGAAGACTGACCCAGAAACAGTTGTCAAGGAGGTGAGTTTGCTTTCTGTATTCATAATAAATAATAATATAGTGCACACACCCAAGCTGATCGTTTTAGGTTTTCAGACCTGTGATGACATTCAACAAGTTGATCATCAAAAATTTTGCAATATCTTTAGGCCGAAAGCACTTGTACATGTATACAGATTGTCATATAGAACAAAAAGATTTCCACACCAGTATGAAAGACAGTTATATTTACAGTAGGTTTGCGATTGCACCATGTGTGAGAGAGAGAGAGAGAAGTTTGAGGAGTCCTGAAAAGGACTCTGACTCGGTAATCTTTCTTGGAGGAGTGTAGTCCTGAAAAGGACTGGTTATCTTTCTTAGCATATAGTTCTCAGGAACTATAGCGCTTGGAGAGGATGAGTGGCTCGACGTTTCGAACAGGTTGACTATCCGTTGTCTCCTGACAATAACAAAGATAACAAACAGTCCTTTTCAGGACTACACTCCTCCAAGAAAGATTACCGAGTCAGAGTCCTTTTCAGGACTCCTCAAACCTCTCTCTCTCTCTCACACATGGTGCAATCGCAAACCTACTGTATATCTACATCACCATATGCAAGCCGACACTTACAAGCAGCATCTGACAGTTATATTGTTTTAACACTTTTTCTCCCAAGCTGTTAAAAATATAACTATGATAATCATTATTGTCATGATGCATTGTTTCTATATGGACATAATTGCATATAACCTTAATTTTGAGGCACAAGGCATCCCAAAGATCTTGATGGGAAAGAGTGAGGCGCAACACAGATTGAACTCCGTCTCATCTTTGATTATCACATGATGACGATGTTAATTCTTTTTAGAGACCAATTTATTTTGTGGTCATTTCCTTTTCTCTCAGATAACACTTGATAAGCCTGAGACTGAGACTACCTCAATTGATGATCTGGAGGAGAGTACAGTTTACATCATCAGTATCGTCACGGTAACAGAAGACGCCAAGAGTGATCCTGTCTCGGTGGAGGCAGAAACAAGTGAGTTTGGATTGTGTCAATGTATTTTTGTTTGATAGTCAAAATGCATGTACAAGTAAGTATTAATACATGTACATCTACATCTGGGCCATGTTTCATAAAAAAAATTCCAGTAGCTTATAACAGTTATTGTAACTTGTTATTGATAACATATGTTTTATGAAGCAGGGCCCTGGACCCCGCCCCTAATGGGCAAGTGCTTTCAAGTGTGTTATCTAGTCTGCTCTCTCTCATGTACTTGGGGCCAGCCGGGAGAATCTTTAGTACACATGTAGGTGATGATTAGGGTCAATCTCTGAACTGGACCAGGCCTGCATCAGAAATGTGAAAGTCATTTTCAAGGAATTGTTTAGTTTTTACTTTTTATTTTACCTGAAATAGTGAAGCAGTCAGTTAAGAGGTAAATTTTAGCATAATGATAACACCTTTTTGTCTATATCATTTATTTTTTATTATTCAGAAACACTCAAGATCCACAGAGTGCAAAATGCTGTGATATCAGAGACTGGTACCACTTCTCTGACCATCACGTGGGAGAAGCCTAAAGGACCTGCGACTGGATATTTGGTCACCTGTCAAACTTCAGCCTCTGCAGCAACTCCTCGAGATAAGAAGGACAAAAAGGACAAAAAGAAGAAGAAAGAGAAGGAGGGTGATGATGATGGGAAGGTAGAAAAAGAAGAGGAGATCACAGAACAAGTGAAAGAGAGAAAGATTGATGATCCTGATGAAGTGAAAGCTGTTTTTGAAGGTTTGAAAGCAGAGGAGGAATACGTGATCAAGATTTATACCCTGGTCGGGGAGAAGAAGAGTGAGAGGGTAAAGGTCACTGGAAAAACAGGTCAGTTCAGTTTTTTTTTTCTTTTTCATAGTAAATATTATATATAATTACATGGCATTCAAAATTGTGGAAAATAGTTCACACTGCAAATATTTGTTTTAGCTAATTTTGCAAAAGGTTTCATGCCACAAAATAAATGGACCATGGCAATGAAATTTTGCTATACAGTAGTGTTTTTGCACAATTGTCTTGCCACGAAAATGGGTGTGATTAACAATTCCCTTATATTTCTGCCTATACAGTACATACATATTATTTCTGCTACGTTTACATACACAGGCATGTACATTCTGTTTACGGTATTGTTTGTCCTACCATGAAAGTCCTTTTTTATCTTAAAACTAATTGATATAATACAGGTAGTTTTGTAGAGGTATGAACAATGGCATATATGTGAGTTCCATTTTTATAAATTTTAGATGTTTATATTTTTGGTTCATTATACTGGAATGTTTTTTTTCTTTGGTTATGCTCTGTTAAGCAGTTTTTGTAGAACCAGAGGTCTGTAAATAGTTGGATTAATCACTCAGATATTTTCCTCATAACTTTTGCAAGCTCCCACAAAGCAAATGGACGAGGATGAAGCAGCAAGAACAATCCAGAAGAACTTTAAGAAGTTTAAGTCAAAGAAAGAAAAGAAAACACCAGGTTGGAAAGAGCATTGACTAACACCAAAAGCACTGTTAGATGACAGTTTTGTGATGATTAGACTGCGCACAACTAACATATCTTTCCTAGAAATATGGACCGTGAAGGGGTGGTGCTTTAAAAAGTCAAGATTCACTATTTATAGGAAAGTTCATGTAACGTACATGTACTTATAAACCAGCATGCCTCATGCTATATACAGGGTACTTTACATTTACATGTAGATTTTTGTATCATAACACCATATCTTTTGAAATTGTCTCTTTTTGTTGTTTATGTAAAAGTAACCTTCATGACCATAAACATTGTTAACATACATGTACAGTAAACTTATAAATTTTTCATACCCTTACCAAGTTTTGTGATTTTTTAAAGTTCGTGATTCGTCCCGTTAACATTTCTTGAGAATATGAGGTACATGTATAATTATTATATCTAAACGTATTCAACAAAGGCCCTAAGTCTGCCATGCCACCTTTCATAATACAAAGAACACTAAGAACATTTTCGAGGGTCATGAATAATTTAGTTGTTTTACTGTACATCACTTAAAAGTGTATGTGGATATTATGTATCCTCTACATGTATTTAATGCTTTTCAAATTGTTCACACACATGTATCAAATTTGCAACCATCCTCGTCTCTTTTGCATGTGCAGAGGATACTGACCCCATCACCATAGCAACAGACTGGGTCGAATCATCCCTCAAAGCCACCTGGAGCAAGCCAGTGACTGCAGCATTCACAGGCTACAAGGTAACGTGTCGACCGAAGGACAGTGGCGACCCACCACCAGATGACCTCGCCATAAAAGAGGTCAGAGTTGATGACCCTGATGTGACCTCTACGACCTTTGACGACCTGCAGGAAAGGGTGACCTATCTGGTGGAAGTTGTTGTCTTGGATGGAGAGAAGGAAATTGATAAAGCCTCGGCTGAGGCTGCACCAAGTGAGTTCATTTCTTATAAATTTCAAAAACATGTTATTTTGTGTTTTATGAACTGTAAATACATTGAACCAGGGTCATACAAATCTTTTTTTTTTATCTGAAAGAGAATATGTGAAAATAATTGAAATGATTAAAAAAATATAAGGAACATGCAATGGCTAATCTGAAACCTGCTTGAAAGTTTAGAAATGTCTGTAAACACATTTGTTTTAAAGGCTGAGAAAAAAACGAAATAATTTACTACAAATTGTCTGAATCCCTAGGGTTGGTTGGAATAATTTGAAGCGAAAATACAGGTATGGTGAAGAAAATAATTATTCAAAAGAGTATAATACTTTTTTCAGTGTCTTGAAAAAAATGATGTTCTATTTATACTTTCTTTCTTCATTATTTCAAGATAGAGCCCCAACATAATAGACTTGTACATGTATATAAAGATTGTATAAAGTATTAAAGCATCTAGGGAAAATCACATTAAAAAGACTTAATGTACTTGACGGCAAAGAGAAAAATCTGCAATTTAGTTTTGTTCTTTTTCTTTGCCATTTCAGAAAAAGCCACGAAATTGCCACCTGTTGAGAATGCTAAACTTGAGCCAGCTCCCGGGACACTCAAAGTGACCTGGAAACGACCTGATGGAGAGGTCAAAGGTTATCTCATCACTTGCTCACCAGAGAAGGAAGACAAGAAGAAAAAGAAGGAGGATGAAGGGAAGGGTGATGATGAAGATAAGGATGATAGAGGACAGGAGAAGAAGAGCGACAAGAAGAAGAAGAAGAGCGGAGATAAGAAGGACAAGAAAGATCATGAGGAGGAAAGTGGAGAGACAGAAGAAGTGAAGGGAGAGGATGAGGAAGAAGAAAGCAATAAGATAAAAAATGATAAAGAAAATGAACTTAAAGAAGAAGGAAAGGAAGATGGCAAAGAAGAAGAAAAGCAGAAGAAAGATAAAACAACTCTGGAAGGGGATGAGAAGGAAGAAGGAAAAAAGAAAAAAAAGGACAAAACAACTCTTGGTGATGACGAGAAGCATGGAAAGGATAAGAAGAAGAAAGAGAAGACTTCCATCGATGGTGACAAAAAGAAGGAGAAAACAACCGTTGACAGTGGAGGGAAAAAGAGTACAAAGGATGAGAAGAAAGAAATTAGACTTGATGATCCAGCCGTTTGGAAGGCTGTCTTCAATGATCTGGACCCTGACATCGTGTACGTGATTAAAATCTACAGCCTGGATGGAGAGTCTAAGAGTGATTCAGTCAAGCTCAGTGGTAAACCTGGTATGTATGCCTAACAATAATGACTTGTAATTACAGTACAATGATTGATGACGTACAATGTACATGTAGCCAAGAATAATCAGAAACCGTACTGCAATGTACATGTAGCCAAGAATAATCAGAAACCGTACTGCAATGTACATGTAGCCAAGAATAATCAGAAACCGTACTGCAATGTACATGTATATTGTACATTTTGGGTATCTGTGGTAGATATGAACTTCCACATGTATCGAACCTGTTTGAAACTTTACTCAATTCTTCCTGGCTTTTTCATTATATATTTATAATGAAGTACAATATACAGTGCGTCCCAGAAAAAACCGAGAATTATCAATATTTTATCATAATATTTTAATCACAATTATAATTAATAAATGACACATATTTGTAAAGCATACATGTAGATCCCCTTTCATTTGATGCAACTCATATGATGCATATTTCATGCATGAGTGATTGAAAACATTTTGAAGAGAGGAAACTAAAAAGTCATTTTTAGGGCGGTATCTGAACTTTCTAGAAAGTTCATTTTCTGCCCTTTCATGTGACACCTCTATCAGAGAAAATGTGCCAGGAATAACAAAGTTCTGTTGGTTTAAAGTAATGCTTGCATTTCCATAATTTGATTAAACAAATTCTTTTTCACTTACTGCTTGCCGTAGCAACAGAGTTGAGAAAAGACTTAACCCTGTTTCGTTGAAGATCAGCCATGCATCAAGTCTTTTGTCTTCTCTTTAGATAATGCCTCAATTATAATAGGTATTTACAACAAAATTTTAATAAACTCTATGTGCTGTACATATAGGGCGAAATATGTCAGTTGCTTTTGAAAATGTGTTTTGATGCTTTGTTTTAATGTTCCAGGACCGATTGAGGAAAGCAAGAAGTCTCACAAAGGTAAGTTCTTCATTATTCAGTCATTATTGTTTTTATTATTATTTATCATTGTTTATCATTATTCCATGTTTTGATGAAGTGTTTATGTATGTACATGTACAGTGTGTTAATTTGCAAGGTAAAACCAAATCTATGCCTTCCCCAGCTAATACATGTTATTTATGGGGTGCAGTATTTCTTATCTTTTGTATTCAATTTGTGTTGGCAGTTGTTGTAGAAATCTCTCTATCTCTATTCGTTTTGCTGCTACTGATATTTCATCATCAAGATACTTTTACATGTATCTCAAAAGACATTAAGTCCTTTTTCTGTTTCATTCAATATAATGGAGCATAGAGTGGAATACCATTATAGTTATCCTTTATTGCAAATTTAGTATGTACAGTATGTCAAAAATACTCAAAAAGAGAGATTTTATTCAGAAGCAGACAAAGAGTCGATGAATTCATTAGCTAATGAATCTTAGTTCATTTCATGTTTTTACTTGTACATGTACATTAGGTCAAAGGTCATACATTAGGTCAGAGGTTATACATGGTACATGCGTATTATAAAACGTTGTTTTTCTCTTTGTTCACAGCTTCTGTGGCTTTCGCCAAAGAAACCAAGGTTTTGCCAGTCAAAGATGCTGCGATTGAGTCAGCGAGATCTACATCAATCACATTGTCATGGAAACGACCCGCTGGTGACCTCACAGGATACCTGCTGACCTGCACAGCAGAAGACAAGAAGGATGGAGAGAAGAGTAAAGACAAGAGCGAGAAGAAGGATAAGAAAGACAAATCAAAGGAGAAGGATAAAAAGAAGAAAAGAAAAGAAAGTGAAACAAAAGAGGATGACTCTGAAAAGGAGGGGGATGATGAAGAAGAAGCAAAGGATGAAAAGAAGGACAAAAAGAAGAAGAAAGAAAAGACAACGGTCGGTGAGAAAGAGAAGGAGGATGGAGACAAGAAGGATAAAAAGAAGAACAGAAAAGAAAGCGAAACAAAAGAGGAAGACTCTGAGAAGGAGGTAGATGATGAAGAAGAAGCAAAGGATGAAAAGAAGGACAAGAAGAAGAAGAAAGAAAAGACAAAGGTCGGTGAGAAAGAGAAGGAGGATGGAGACAAGAAGGGTAAAAAGAAAGAAAAAACTTCTGTCGGAGGGGAAGAAGAAGAAGAAAAAGATAACAAAAAGGATGGTGAGGAGGAAGAACCAAAAGATCTAAACAAAGAAGAGGAAAAGGAGAATGAAAAGACTTCCATTGGGAATGATGAGGGGAAGGAAGAAAAGAAGAAGAAGAAAGAAAAGACTACTGTTGGTAACGACGATGATGACGGGAAGAAGAAAAAGAAGAAGGAAAAGACAACTGTTGGAGATGATGACGAAGAGAAGGAAGAAAAGACTACTGTTGGTGATGATGATGGGAAGAAGGAAAACAAGAAGAAAAAGGAAAAGACATCTCTTGCAAAAGACAAGAAAGATAAAGATGATGGAGAGAAAGATCAAAAGAGCTCAAAGAAGGACAAGAAGGATAAGAAAAGCAAATCAAAGGATGAAAAAGAAATAGAAGACATCAAGATTGATGACCCTGAGATCACCAAGGCTACTTTTGACCACCTGCTGCCGAACAGGACCTATGTTCTCAAAATCTTTTCTCTCAACGGGGATAAGAAGAGTGAGAGAGTTAAACTTACTGGCAAAACAGGTAACTATTTCGTTTCATCATTGTGCATTAAAGAGTTGGACAGTTTGTTGAAAGTATGGGGTACAGCTTCTGTAATTTACAACAACAACAAATTATAATTTATATTTTAAATATTCATGCTTGAAAAAAAAAAGAGAGAGGTTCCCCAAGTTAGCAGACTTTTGAGAATGAACATATACATGGAAATGTTTTGGTGGACTTTGTTTAACTGTTTGCAATAAGGAATTGTGACAAAAATAAACAAATGTAAATAAATGTTTATTCCAATATTTACATTTAACCTGATAATGATATGCAATGAACTGTTGGCAGTGCATTAATATATTTGGGAAAACTATGAAATTTAACATTTTGAAGATTGAGCATGTTGATACTGAAGATAAGGCCAATATACCTCTTAAAATATGTGAAAACTCTTTGTGACTTCTATTAACTCTAATTTGTTTCTGTTTATCTTCCCTTGTTTCTCACTTTCAGCCAAGGAAGAGAAGAAAGGTATAGAAACATCTCGAAGATGAAACTTTAACAACCAACTTTGAAGTGGTCTGCTCTTGGAATGAGTGATGATTATTGCACAAGTACTAACTTTAAATGGGCCAATCACCAAGTTGTGAATAAAGGGAAAACCTGCCCTTGTAATATTTTCATCACACAGGCATTACGGATTCAAACAATTTAAAGAGCCCATACCTGTAGTGATTACAACCTTTGTTGTTGTCCGATTTCATTCAAAATTTCACCAGTTTACTTCTCTGATTTTTCTGATTTCCTCTTGAGTAGTTTGCTTTCAAGGTTTGATTTCCCTTCAGAGATGCCAGTTTTCAGGCAATAGCCTTAATTCAGGCCCTTGCGAGTTATTTTCAGACCATAGTTTAGGCTTATTTGTGTACAAAATAACTCATTCTAGGTGATTTTCAGGCCCTCTGATCAGTTCTAACTGGCATACCTGTCCCTTTAATAAGGATACTAATGATGATGATGATGATGATGATTAATTTTTTTTAAATGAAATGCCCCACATTACACAAAGAGTTGAGTGACTTATGCACTATTAAAAAAAAAAGGTTTGTACTTTTTAATGACTTTTGTGTTCAGGGAGAGGAGGATAGGAAGAGAAAGAGGGAGAGAGAGAGAGGGAAAGGGGAGGGGGTTAAACAGGTAGTATATGAACTGTTAAAATCAAGTTTAGAATCCAGTGCACATTGCACAAGGAGTGAAGTAAGTGATGCACCATTACTAACAAAAGTTTGACTGATTATATATGATGAATTCTGTAAATAAGGAGAGAAGGAGACATAAACAAGAGAGATAGAGAAGGGAGAGTTAGAGAGAAAGAGAGAGAGAGAGGGGGGGGGAAGAGAGTAGAAATTGTACAAAGGGAGTAAGAGGGTTAAAGAGAGAGGAAAGGAGAAAGACTGCTTATGAATTACTGTTAATTTTCTAGATTCTTTCAGTGATCATCATTGTATAAGAAAAGAGCTTTAGAGATTATTAAAGGTACTGTACACTATGCAATAATGTTTACTCAACTTAAAATTCTTTTGTATAACACATGTACTTTTGTGGAATGTATGACCATTGGCATACTTTGCCAGGTTTTGATTTATATCTGTGTTTTTTTACATATTTTATTTTAATTTTTGATTTTTGGCTCATTAATACTCTATGACACTGAAATCATTTTTTTTTCTTTTTCAATCCAAGGTTTATGATCCGTTTAGCGTTTTTTGTAATACCAAAAGTCTTTAACCATAGATAGAATAATCACTCTGGTATCTTCCCCATAACTTTTTCAAGCTCCCACAAAGCAAATGGACGAGGATGAAGCAGCAAGAACAATCCAGAAGAACTATAAGAACTTTAAATCAAAGAAGAAAAAGAAAACAGGTTGGAAAGAGCACTGACTAATACCAAAAGCACTGTTAGACTTAGATGACAGTCTTGTGATGATCACCGGAACTTTTCAGATCAGACTGCACACAACTAACATACTTGTATATTTCCTTTGTCAAAATGATTCCCTTATATTCTACGTGTACAGATCTTGTATTTACATATAGTTATGTTCAATATTTTTTTAAAACAATAAATAGTATGTGTAGAATAAATATAAAAATGTACATTTACTTGGTTCATCTCTATTTCTTGCCTGTCTTATATTTTTTTCTCCTTGTCTAACATTGTTGTTGATATTTTTATGATTGAATCTGAGATGAATTCAGTCAGTTTCATCGTAATTCAGTTGTGAAGGTGGGAGCTCCTATCTCTTGATTACCTGTATAGATTTGAGATACGAGATATCACATGAATATGCACACACAAGTATAGAAATATGTATATGTACTCTAGTAAAAAGTCTTTCTTCACTCCATGATTTCTACATTGTATATACAATTTCTCTTCTGTTAAATCTACCCGAGTCAATACTACTACTACTACTACTCTTTAAATCCTGTATGTATACTCTGCAGTACTGTACATCTCTTTTTAAAATACTAATACATATATTGTGATTTTCTGTTCTATGTAGCTCCCTTCTTTCCAAGATGAACATTTTTGCAATAAGTATAATTTTGTGTCTCCTTCTACATGTTTGTACATGTACTTCCACTGAGTAAAGATGCACTTACAGATAGATGCACATATATGTATAAACAATACATGTATGTTCATTTATTGTGCCTATGTGTAGATCTTCTAGGAGAAAAGTACATGATTATTCAGTCATGACTTGGAGAAACTATGTACATGTAGTGATGAGTCATTTAACTGGTTTCCTAAATTATGCAGTAACAATGTACAATGCATCATCATATTCCATTAGTTCTTTTTTTTTTTCACAATTCAGAATCTGAAAGCAACCAGGTCAAAGATCCCAAGGCCGAATCAACCCTTGACACCATCCAGCTGACCTGGGTCAAACCTGAGGGAGAGGTCACAGGTTACAGGGTCGTGTGCCAGCCCAAGGGAGGTGAAAGGTCAGAGGTCAAACTGGATGGAGGAGATCATGAGACGTCTCATGAGCTGTCCGGTCTAGTGGCGGGGAGAGAACATGAGATGGAGATCTATACTGTGAATGGAGAGAAGGAGTCAGAGAAAGTCACCATCAAGAAATTCACAAGTAACTTTTCCTTCCAAATCAACTACAGTGAATATATCAAAAGTTTGAATATAGATCTATTGATTGTAAATGTAAGAAGTTTATGCCCCTATTGTGGATTATATTAGATATCAAGAATATAATTACACCTACATGTATGCTTCAAGACTAATAATGTTTATTAATTCATTAAACTTGGTATTAACCTTTTGGACACAAACTAAATACCTTGCCAGATAACAAGTAGTTGTACAATATGTACATGTACAGTACAGTAGTACATGTACATCCATGTACCATAAATTGATATCTGTGAAATGTATTTGTCCCCGCTCTTTTATCAACTCATCCAGGTAATTGCTAGATGTAACTTGTAGTAATGCTTCAGTACTATTATGATTTAATCCAGACATAAATTAGTAAAGGATTTCAAGACATATTGTCATATAGAGGCTCTACCCATAGGAAAGTGAAAAGTATGCCGCAGACCTGCCGCAGACCTGCCGCAGACTTTTAGTCTGCGGCAAAGAGTATGCCGAAGTATGCGGCAGGATGAAATTTTGCTGCAGACTTGCCGCATACTAGTATGCCACAGGAACAGTCTGCGGCAGATCTGCGGCAGGATGAAACTTTGCTCCAGACTTGCCGCATACTAGTATGCCACAGGAACAGTCTGCGGCAGATCTGCGGCAGGATGAAATTTTGCTGCAGACTTGCCGCATACTAGTATGCCACAGGAACAGTCTGCGGCAGATCTGCGGCAGGATGAAACTTTGCTCCAGACTTGCCGCATACTAGTATGCCACAGGAACAGTCTGCGGCAGATCTGCGGCAGGATGAAATTTTGCTGCAGACTTGCCGCATACTAGTATGCCACAGGAACAGTCTGCGGCAGATCTGCGGCAGGATGAAACTTTGCTCCAGACTTGCCGCATACTAGTATGCCACAGCAACAGTCTGCGGCAGATCTGCGGCAGGGCGAAACTTTGCTCCAGACTTGCCGCATACCAGTACGCCACAGGAACAGTCTGCGGCAGGTCTGCCACAGGAAATCCCATTAAAGTCTAATAGGGCCAATTGAAACCAATCATCTCATGCATATTCATTATTACTTTACACGTGTGACAGAAAAATACTTTTATCATGATTTGTTAAGCAAATTAAGACAATGCACATCATTTTTGTGATTTCTATTTTCCTTTTGCCATTATTAACCAATAGATTATTTTGTCTGATCATGTTACAATTACATTCACGTTTAAGCAATAGATATATTGATTACTAACCAAGAAACTATGATTACTAACCAAGAAACAATATACATATTTAGTATATATATGTGTACGAGCCTGTGTCACTTTAAATGTTACTCTTGAATACACTTCAAATGATCAATGTGATGAAGTTAATACAATTGAGAATAGAATATACCTAATTGGTAATATCGATATATATTGGTATTACCTAATTGGTAATATCGATATTGCCAATATATTGATTATGAAGTATCAATCAGTTTATCACTGGTTCTTCTTCATGCATATTTTATTGCCACGTACTGGATATGAAAGAGTATGCGGCAGGTCTGCAGCAGGTCTATATGAGATATGAATATTCATGACGAAGAGTCCGCTGCAGGTATGCAGCAAGTCTGCGGCAGACCTGCCGCAGACTCTTCATCATACTGAAAGAGTATGCGGCAGACCTGCCGCAGACTCTTCATCATACTGAAAGAGTATGCGGCAAGTCTGCGGCAGACCTGCCGCAGACTCTTCATCATACTGGAAGAGTGTGCAGCAGGTCTGCAGCAAGTCTGCGGCAGGTCTGACTCTTCATCATACTGAAAGAGTATGCGGCAAGTCTGCAGCAAGTCTGCGGCAGACCTGCCGCAGACTCTTCATCATACTGAAAGAGTATGCGGCAAGTCTGCGGCAAGTCTGCGGCAAAACTAATTTGTCTGCGGCAGGTCTGCTGCAGGTCTGCTGCAGATCTGCGGCAAGTCTGCCGCAGGAGTATGCGGCAGGCTCATTTCTTTCCTATGGGTAGTCATTTAACATTTACTAGTACTAGAAGGTAATAGAGTTGTATATGTAGTTAATAAAATGTATTTAGTAGTAGTCATTTACATGAGCTGCTTTTTAGCAAGCACCTGTTTAGAGTATTAAGATCACATTTTCTGTTTTCCCTTGAATAGAGTAAACTCATTGAAATATTTCAAATGAACCTGTACGTAGAGGCCAGCTGTCAATAAATACTTTTCTTGTCTCAGTTGAGTGGTCTTTATAATACACATTTCACTGTATTTATTTTTGTCTTAGTATTCATATCTCCATCTCATTCCCCCCTCCCCCCCCCCCCATCCACAGGGCCACACTTCGCCGTGGAACCAAAGATTGAAGAGACTGCCTCCAACAAGCTCAAAGTTTGCTGGTCCCCACCCTCTGAAGGCGAACACACTGGTTACAGGGTAGAGTGGAAATCTAAAGATGGAAGCAGCGAAGAGAAGGAGAAGAAGGATGAAGAGAAAGAAGAAGGTATGTCGTTGAAAATAATTTGAAAAATCAAATTAAATCAAATTAAATCAAAGTGATATTCACTTTCATTCCACACTTCTTTGTGAGTCTTGTGTATCTTCTGACACCAGGGACCTGTTTCTCAAAGCCTTTTTTCAATGACAAATGACATATATCATTGACAAATCTGCTGATAACCAATCAGAAGCAAGGATTTATAACAAAAACTGTCATTTGCCACTGATGACAAGTTTTGTGAAACACCCCCCAGGTTTATGAAAGAAAAGCATATTCATTTTCAACACTGAAGCCATGCAAGCACCAATTGCAAGCTATTATTGTTTTCACAAGGTGTCACAGCCGTCCAAACACACTTGTTGATATGTCTTATCTATTCAATGTCACTGCTTTACAGGCAAACACAAAATTTACAGCAATATTCTTTGAATAAAAGAAGGACAGTCACAGTATCGACAGATTGAGAAATGTCATCGTTAAAGTATTTGGCATTTTCATGGAAGAATTTTTTTCATTCTAAATAATCTCACCTGTGTCATTTCAAATTGACATATACACCCTGTACATTCTGTGATCATGTCTTTTTGGGGTTGTTACATGGGAAGTGTTTTAGAGCAACTACTGTACATTTGTGAAAAGAGATACGTGTATAGTTTTACTAAATGAATGAAATGTGTAGAAAGTGGTGCAAGGAAATCAATTATTTCAATACCTAATCCATAAAGAGTCCCTGTGGCTAAAAAGGGAAAAACATGATGAACAAATTTTGTGTGCAGTAAAATGGAATTCACAGTTATAGTTGAAACTTACATCACAATCAGTTTGATGCAAATTTTGTAATTTGAGTTGACGTCAATGACCGAAAAAATTTCAAGAATTCTCCTTACTTATGTGATATTTCTCAGGCACATACAATGTATAGTGTATATTATTTTTTTCCTAAACTTTCTGCGTATGATCACTATAACTTTTTGGTGAAAGTTTGAATTGCTATCCTTTTTACGACTGCCTCTGGCTATTAAAGGTAATACAAAGTTTTGGGAAATTTTGAAAATTGGCTGGATAGTGATTCTGTACAATTTTGATATATTTGGATGCCCCTGTGGATGTATTATAAGCACTAGAAAATTTAGCCCCTAAAACATTTCTGCTTTCGAGATAAATTGAATATAAAAATTTACCGGTGCTCCCGGTAAATTTTGATAAATTTCAAATAGCGCCTACGACCATACAATGGTAGCTGCGACCATGCACATCTCAGAATATGTAGTTGTGATATATAATTTCCAAACGGGAATAGCCAATCAGTCGATATTAGTCAAGAAACATTGTTTTATAGCTAAATTAATATATTGACCTTGAGAGGGAGCTATACAACATAAACAGTTTATTATTACAATTTCATCACTTTACACTCGATTTCAACTGCGCCAACGATCACTGAATATTGTAGGATCGCATATGCTTCCAATATGTTCATTTGAACCAAATTCATGACCCCATACCAAAACTTTGTATTACCTTTAAGCTCACTTTCATCACTAATGCATATTTTCTGTGAACCACACATGCTATCAGAAGAGATCGATATTGATTTGGAAGATCCCGAAACTGAAAAAGCTGCTCTGAAAATACAGCAGCAGTTTAAGAAGTTTAAGATGAAGAAAGGACCAGCGAAGCCAGGTACAGGTAGTGTGAAGTTAGACCAGGAGTTAGACCAGAAGAGAGCATGATTGCTTTAAATCAGTTTGTCATTAGCAATTCATTTGATTGTGTTTCTATTTAGAATAACTGTGTGCTCCATCACTATCATCTATGTCATATGAAGTACATTAATTTGCCTAACATAGGTTCATAAATTTTTATAGTTCATAGTTCATTTTTATCTTTTCTTTACTCAATAGGCCATTTTTGTAATGTAATCAAATTTAATGCATAAGCCTTTGCCATGCATCATGCATAAGTGCCACGTTACAAATCATTTTATTCACATGCTATGAATTATTGTATTTCAAGAGTCAGAATGCGAGTTGCATACATTATGTGTTGTTAGGTAGGACAAGCCATAAGGTACAGTATGTCCGTCATACATGTAGCAATAATTAATATTTGCATTTCGCATTATGACTATTGCAATACAATAATTCATAGCAGGTGAATAAAATGATTTGTAAAATGTACCTAATAAAGACTTATGCATTAAATTTGATTAGATTATGAAAACGGTCTACTGTCCCGTTTTGAGAACATATTTTTTTTTTTTTTTATAACCATAGCTTCTTATTGTTTTCTCCATGTTTTCCTCCTTTTCCTGTCAATTTCATAGATCTTTAATCAAAAATTCATTCATCCATTCTTCTGTAATAATCAACCTTCTTAATTTATTTGCTGTGGTACCAACATTATCTCCATTTTATCACATTGTGTTTGAATTGAAAGAACATTGTTCATGCATTTATGCATGTTTATCATTTTTTGCCCTTCGTTTATCTTTCTGTATTTCCTCCCTTTCTCGATTCCCTTTTTTGTTCATTCCCTTTTTCGTTCATTCCCTTTTCCTCCTGGCTAATACTGTGTGTACATGGAATTGATGTACATGCATTCTTATTTTTTCTCTTTTACTCTTACAGTATCCTTTGACTTACTCTACTAACACACATCATTTTTTTCTCTCCGCTTTTTTCTCCTTCCTGGTCTGTTTCATTGTCTAATTATAGCCCTTTTTTTATTCATTTATCTATTTTCCTTTTTTTTTCTTCATTTCCTTTTCTTATTTGTTTCAGTTCTGTTTCGCCTACTTTTCTTTTCATTATTTCCTTTTATTTCATTTCTATTTTGTATAACATATCCTCCTACTTAATTTAGTATTATTTTATTTTTTTCCCTCTTTATTCTCTGTCTCCTGCTTTCCTTTTGTTTTTATCTCTTTTATAATAACCTTCCCTTTTTACCAACTCAATATTTTGTGAAGTTGTTCCATAATCTCTTTTAAAAATTTAATACATTATATGCTTCCCCTTATATTTGAGATTGTTAGAGTCAACATGTTTCTGCTAGAGTTCTCATCATAATACATGTAGTTCCATTTGATTTTTTCCCACGTTTAATTTGTTATGAGTGTACATTGTATTCCCCATGGGTTCTATTATTTTCCATAAGTACATGTAGACTACAGATGTTCATTTGCATGTAGATGGCATTACAGGTAAATATCACATAGAAAGATGGTAAATCATATACAACAGTTAATTATTTTGTACAAGTGAGAGTTGTCGACGTACAGAAAATGCAGTAATCAAACAATTTTGCATGCCAATGTGTACTTGCATGTTAGTGTGATATTGTGTATTAAATATAATTATACATCATCATATGACAAACAAGTAACAGAATAACAGCAAGTCTGTCCTCAGTGGAAAGAGGAGAGGAAAGGGGTGGGGAAGGGATGGGGTCATGTGCCCCCTGCATTAAATACTGTAGATAGATAAATGTAAAGTACACAAGCATGTAACATGACCTACCTGTATGTGCACGTAAATGTAAGAAAGCAGAAGAATGAATCTAACTGTAGCTTTTTTTTCTGCTGGCAGATCCTAAGAAGAAGAAGGATGATAAGAAGAAAGAGAAGGAGGATGACAAGAAGAAAGAGAAGGAGGATGATAAGAAGGAGAATAAGGAAGACGAGGGATCGAAGGAGGTTGGAGCTGATGAAACAAGTCTTGAAGTGACTGGTCTCAAGCCTAGTCATCCTTATGACATCACCATTTGTGCTTTAGCTGGACCAGAGTGTAGTGAACCTGCTAAAACAGAAGCAACAACAAGTAAGTTTTATCCAAAAACATCCATTATATGATCTTCAATTTGTGAAAGATTTGATTTGATTGGAACTGGTTAATTGATTGAAAAACATACATTCAAAATAGCAGCCAAGGCCTGAAACAAATTGAATTTACAAAAGATTAAAAATCTACATTAAAATACAATACATTGAAAATTGGTTAGATGAAATGCAATAATGTACAAAGCAGGAATAATATTGCACAACAAAAATCAACAAGGAAATGGAAAAATATAGGGAAATGAAAAGGGCAGACGAGTTGTTAGGCACCGCGAGGTCGTGTATCTTTCTTATCATGTACATTTACAATCATTCAGTATGTCTCCCTTGAAGAAATCCCATAACTGTATCATTGACCTCATTGGACCAATACATGTACATGAATATCCACTTATTATGAATACACCTTCCATAATTTTTGCAAGCTCCCAAAAATCAGATGGACGAGGATGAAGCCGCAAGAACAATCCAGAAGAAATATAAGAACTTTAAATCAAAGAAGAAAAAGAAAACGCCAGGTTGGAAAGAGCACTGACTAATTACAAAACTAATCTTACACCTCATATTTCTTCTGCTAATAACGAATATATTATTAACTGCCTATCGTATTGCATACCAGCTTCTAGCATCCATGGCATTAATTGTTTCATGAAACCATCATAAAGTACAAGTTCACTGACATCCCATTGAAACATACGTTAATTTTAATACCCTTATTTTAATGGGATGTCACCGAACTTGTACCTACATGTACTGGTGTATAATGGTTTTGTGAAACGTTGCCCACATTTACAAAATTGGCAGTCTTGTACTTGTAGTCTAATAGACTGCAGTAATGTACATGACACTTTGTATAGTCAGTTGAATAAAGGAGCATATAACTTCTTTTAATTTAACTGCAACTTTTTATGGAACAGCTTTGCCATTTCAACAGTCACCAGAGTCGTCAGAGTATATGTGTATTCAAGATTAACCCATGAAATGTAGATATCCAAGCACAGTGCAATAATTTCTTCATTAATACAAACCCTGAATTGGTGTGGTATGAGTAACTGACGCACAGGTTTCCATTGATGTGTAATATTCACTACTAACAAATGCAATGAATGGTCTCGTTAGCACCTAGCCCAGTTGTAGATCCGGAGATTGAGCCGACCCATGATGTCATCACATTGTCATGGCAACATCCGGATGGTCCAAGGACTGGCTACAGGGTCACCCTGACCAAGGTGGTTGTTGATGTCGAGGATGAGAAGGCGAACGATGGTTACCCTAACCCTCCCGCTAAGGAGGACGATGACGACCCTCATCCTCTTGCTAAGGAGGTTAATGACAACCCTAATCCTTCCACTAAGGAGAAGGTTGATGACCCTAATCATCCTGCTAAGGAGGACGATGGCAACCCTAATCCTTCCACTAAGGAGAACGATGGCAACCCTAATCCTTCCACTAAGGAGAACGATGACAACCCTCGTCCTTCTGCTACTAAAGAGGAGGACAAGGACAACCCTCATCTTCCTGTTAAGGAGGACAATGGCAATCCTCCGACTCCTACGAAGGAGGGCATTGCTGAGCCAGAAATCAGAGAGGTGGAGGCAGAGGAGACTGGTGTTACCTTCTCAGGGTTGGAGTCTGGGGTAGAGTACACTGCTACCATTGTGACTCTGGATGGAGAGAGAGAGAGTGAAGGGGTCACCATTGAAGGAAAAACAACAGTCTTGGATTGTAAGTTGATATGCAAATATGGATATGCACTTATGTAGATGTAAAATTTTGTAAAGGTTCCATCATCATAAATGGAAAATTACCTAAGTTTACTGTTTACATATGTCCCTAAAGCTGTCTTTAAAATGAACATGCACATGCACGTCTAAACAACCATTCCGTATTGCAAGCACTTGCCACTGACCTGAAAAGTAGAGTACATAGATGCCTTGCAAGATTTTTTTTTTTTCCATTAAAGAGAACATGAAGCTCACAGACTTCTGTATCTCATTGTGCACATTTGGATTGTTAGTGCCCTGTATAACCATGTCTGCAATGTTCTTTTCTCTTTACAGATCCCAAACCTCCAGAGAATCTGAGCACTGAATGCTCCATCAAATCAATCTCGGTCTCGTGGACCAAACCAGAAGGTCCAGTCACTGGATACAAGATCACATGCACACCCCAGGGGCAGTCACCTGATCAGACTGATGAAGCATCAGGTGACCAAGAACAGTCAGGTGATCTCAAGGCTGACAGTGAGACCGGGGAGCAGGACGATGCAGAGAAAGAGGACAGGAGGGAGAAGCGCGAAGATGAGGATGGGATGAAGACCAATGGAGATAAGGAATCAAGTGATAAGTCAGGTGATCAGGGAGAGAAGTCAGGTGACCAAGAAGAGAAGTCAGGTGACCAAGAAGGGAAGTCAGGTGACCAGGCTGATAACAAGGCCATTGAGGAAGCTCAAGAGGGCCAAGAAGGAACGGCTAAGAAGAAGTCTGATGATGGAAAGAAGGACAAAACAGACGATCAGGGAAAAGACAGTGATGACAAGCTTGTCGATCAGGACAAGGAAGCAGACGATGATCCCGCCGATCACAAAGAAAAGTCTGATGACCCCGAAAAGGATTCAAGAGATAAAAGTTCAGAATCAGGGGAGGAAAACAAGGAAGACAAAACACCTGAAAGTGAATCAGTAGATCAGTCACATGACCCAAGAGCTGAATCAGGTGACACAGATGCTAAGGATGAAACCAAAGATGGAAAAGATAACGCAGAAGCTAACCAGGATTCTACTGCTGATTCAAACGACAGTGGACAATCGGGAGACGGATCAGGTGATGGCTCACATGATGGCTCACATGACCAGGTCAGTGAGTCTACGGCTGGCGATGAAGGTTACAAGTCAGGGTCAGACGAAGAAGAGGTCAGGATTGTGGACGCCGACAAGACGAGTTTGACCATCTCTGGACTGAGGGCCAAGACCGCCTACACCATCACCATCATCACAATCAACGGTCAGCTAGAGAGCGAGCAGGCCACGTTGGAGGCACAGACTTTGGAGCCGGAGAGTGAGTCAAAGATTGCATGCAACTGACAGCATCTTCACTTCACTTTCGCTCATGTCATTCTTCTCTCATCTATACACGCATATATTTCTGAGGCACATGCTGTCTCGCTTTCATGGCAATATTGTATACATGTCTGCACACGTCCTGAAAGTATTCGCTCTTTGGTAGTTTCTTGTGAAGTACTATAGCTGTGCAGGGCAGTAGTTTTCAAAGAAAAAGAACTAGATTCTAAAACAAGATTTCAGCCTCATTATTGTTTGACTTTTACATGTATTTGTATTCCTTATTGAAATTTGAATCAAATTTACACTGTTCTTTATGTAATGTTTTTCAAATTTCCTCCAGAACTTTTCCTTATGCCTTCATATACTCTTGATTGTTTTTGCTTTTTTAATCTGCGTAGCTTTTTTATAAAAAAATTTCAGTTCCAGTTTTTAGTCCAATGCATTTTTATATTTTAACCATTACTCATTATGTACAAGGTTTAAGATTTCATGTTTCATCATTTTGAAATGAACAATTATATGTGGTCAATATTTGGTCTGGTTATATTTGGTCTATTAAGGAGAATATCTGTTTTCACCCAACCTTTATTTTCTAGCTCTACAACAGATCAACATGCTTTGTAATCATACATTTTATTTTAGAAAAAGCTATTTAACTTTTTTGTCCTTCTTAGCCTCTAGCATACATGCAATTCTCACATGATATTCTTCTCTTTTGTTTTTTCCCTTTATGTTTTGTTGTTTTCTATCACTTGATATACATGTACACAACTTTATTATAATCACTTGCATTTTTATCCAAAGACAATTGTTGTGTAGTTTTATAGATGTAGATTATACATGTGCATCAAAGAATAAAGAGAGTGCCAAGCTTGCTATTAGAAGTTAGAGAAGAAAGCAATGAATAATGAAAACAACAGTGGGGAAAAAAATGATATACAACTTTTGGGGTACATTGTAAGCTTTTTTCAAGTAATTATTTATTGCTTTCTTCGTAGGTTGTATTTCATGTGTGTGTGTATTTTGTTTTCACTTTAACTCAAGTACTTTTCCTCTTTGCGCACTCTTTTCAATGCATAGACATGCATAGTTAGCATTGAGTACCATGCCTCATTCACAACTGATATCATTTTTTTCCCTAATATAATTGATTATTAAGTTGTCAAGTACTAGAGTGAGACCAAACACATGTACATGTAGCAAGAAAACAAGGAAAACTGCTCTTTTTAATGTTTGTTTCTGTTTATTTTGTATCGTTCTTGGTGATATGGAAGAGCAAATGACCACCTTGCACTTGCCAAAATATACATTCAACCCCCAAAGAGTTGTTTTAAACATTCATCCTTCATAAAATGTCAATTATTATCAATTAGCTTCAGACATCCTATCAACTTGCAATGTCATGGCCACCAGAAAGTTTTTTTTTGTGATCACTGTTATATTAAATTTCTTTTTGTTAATAATATTTTCATTTTATATTCTGCTGCCTCATACGAAAGAAGAAGATCAGCTTACAAGTTTAAACTGTATTCACATTCCAGGGCCCCCACCCTGTGGTCAAAGTCAACCTAATTTTTTTAGGCTGAAACCAATGGTGATGATGTAAATACACATTTAGGATATCAGCGTCAAACCTATACATACACGCACAGAGCAAAACATATTTTGGTGATAAGTCCTCTATAAAAAAAAATTCTAAACACTTTACCATCAACCTGCATTACTCACTTTCTTAACTCAATTCCCTTTCTAGGACCCCATCCTGTGGTGGAAGCCAAGCTAGAGTGTGAAGCAACAACCATTGCAGTTAGCTGGAAGAAACCTGAGGAA
Source organism: Strongylocentrotus purpuratus (assembly GCF_000002235.5). Classification (NCBI taxonomy): domain Eukaryota; kingdom Metazoa; phylum Echinodermata; class Echinoidea; order Camarodonta; family Strongylocentrotidae; genus Strongylocentrotus; species Strongylocentrotus purpuratus. The sequence continues at coordinate 7,676,333 of NW_022145598.1, forward strand.
GGAACGATGACGGGATACAAGGTGACATGTCTCACAAAGGAAGAGGTGGAAAAGGAGAAGGAGAATAAGGAGAAAGAAGGTAACAAAAAAAGAGAAAAAATTATGTCTGTTTTATCATGTCGGTGTTTCATAAGAAATTAAAAAATTGTCATGCCAAAAACCATTTAATTTATTGCAGTTACCAAGCCATATACAAAGGACAAATAATGAACATGTAAACTTCAAGATGTTCAAATTTCACTTCGGAATGGTTGTGAAAATAAGTTTTATGCAAACCTCGGTTGTTTTTAGTTTATAGCATAGATGAAATTTTTTCTCCATTTACTCTGCATGTATTCTTCAACTGCATCAGAGTGACAGTGTATCATAATAATGAATGTATTATTATCTTGGTGCATTTGTTCATGTTTGTTTGTGCATTAACATGTCCTTATAAATGAGTTTAGATTAACTACTAATAATTCACAATTGATATCAACCGCATCTCTGTACTATTTAAGAGATGCAATTGATATCTTTTGCAAATTATTTGTTACCTATTGCAACTTTTTTTTAAGAAAGGGGCCCAGAACTATATACAAATGTACACCTACTCCTCAGGCTCATATATAACTGTAACTCCCATTTTCCAGGAACTGACCAATCAGAGAAAGAGAAAGGAAACAAGGATGACCCAGCGGCCAACCAACCACTAGGGGTTACGAAGCAGGTCAGAGCTGATGTCTTCACGGCAAAGTTCTTTGACCTTGATCCAGAGATGGAGCATGTTGTTAGGATCTGGACTTTATCGGATGGTGTGGAGAGTGAGGTGGTGGAGCTAACAGACAAGACTAGTGAGTAGAGATAGGGTTAGGATTAGGGTAAAGTTCTTTGGCCTTGACCCAGAGACGGATCAAGTAGTTAGGATCTGGACCTTATTGGATGGTGTAGAGAGTGAGATGGTGTAGGCAATGGAGAAGACTAGTGAGTAGAGATAGGGTTAGGGTTAGGGTAAAGTTCTTTGACCTTGACCCAGAGACGGATCAAGTAGTTAGGATCTGGACCTTATTGGATGGTGTAGAGAGTGAGATGGTGGAGCTAACAGACAAGACTAGTGAGTAGAGATATGGTTAGGGTTAGGATAAAATTCTTTGAACCCAACCTAGAATCAGATCACATGATTATGATTAGGACCTTACTCGATGATGCAGACAAAGACTAGTGAGTAGATCGAGATAAGGTTAGGGTCAATTTCTTTGACCTTGACCCAGAGACGGATCACATAGTTAGGATCTGGACTTTAATGGATGGTGCAACGAGTGAGATGGTGTAGGCAATGGAGAAGACTAGTGAGTAGAGATAGGGTTAGGTTTATTGTCAGGGTTAGGGTAAAGTTTTGTTACCTGGATCCAAAGATGGAGCATGTTTTTGTACTGCCTTTGAAATATCTAAATGAACATGGATGTTCTGTTTGTAGCACTGCCGAGAATTACGCAAGGTTTGATTATGTGCAGTATATTTCGCTAGAAGCATTTCCTTATAATTGAAGTGATGTTGTTCACTTTGTATGAAATTGAGTGCCTGACTATGCAAGGAAAGTTCTTTTATCTGTCACAAATGTCTTTATTTATTTTGTCACTCTCTCTTTCCCTTTTTAAATTGTATTTTCAGAGCCTGATATCAAAGAAACTGGTAAGTAGACATTTATAAGTCTTTATGCTGACAAAATACTCTAAAGACTTCAGTATTGAGATTTTGCCATCTGTTTCATCCATGAAAATGTTATTTTGAATGATCAGCTCTTGAACCCTGTTTACAGTACACATTTGTAGACATTTCTTGCCTGAAGATATATGTAAGAATCTACAGGTACATTCTTTGATGAAATGATGTTAAACATGTACTGTATGTAGACAACACATTTAATTTTATATAACCATGTGAACAAAACTTTCATGTACATTTAATACAAGTGATACATCACAAAAAGAAGAACTTAATTTACATGTTTGTAGCTTTTTTTTTTTTACTACATGTATATGTTAGGTAGGTTTGGGGATTGGGGAGTCCTGAAAAGGACCGTCGGTTATCTTTCTTTCTTGAGTGTGTGTACCGGTAGTCCTGAAAAGGACTGTTGGTAATCTTTCTTTGAATTTATAGTTCTAAAGAGAACTAAAGTGCTGGGTGGAGAGAATGGGTAGTAGAAGGGGCTCAACGTTTCGAACAGGTTGACTTTCCGTCGTCAGGAGAATATGTATATAACTTAAAAGAAAGGAGAGTAGATTAATCTGAAGTAAAACGTTCTTGCAATGTTTAACAGAGGGTGAGTGGACGGTAACCGTGGTTACTCATGAGGATTCTAAGCCTTCCCACAATGCCTTGGTGGAGCTGGTGGTTTATGGGAAGGATGGCAAGTCTGATCCCCTCCTACTCAACAAGGAGAGGAAAGAGGATGGATGCTTTGAGCCAGGCAAGACAGAGAGCTTTGATGTAAGTTAACATGATTATATTGTTCTTCTTCTTCTCTTCCTCCTTTTCCTTCTTCTCCTTCTCCTTCTTCGCCTTCTCCTTCTTCTCCTTCTCCTTCTTCTCCTTCTCCTTCTTCTCCTTCTCCTTCTCCTTCTTCTTTTTCTTCTTCTACTCCTTCTCCTCTTTCTCCTTCTTCTTTTTCTTCTTCTGTTTCTTCTTCCTCTTCCTGTTTTTCTTCTTCTTTCTGTTATTTGTTTTCTTCTTCTCCTTCTTTTCCTTCTCCTCCTTCTTCTGCTTCTGCTTCTGCTTCTCCTTCTTTCCTTTTTTTCTTCATCTTCTTTTTCTTCTTTCTTTTCTTCATCTTCTTCTTCTTCTTCTTCCTCTTCTTCTTCTGTTTCTTCTCCTTCTTCCTTTTGTTCTTCTCTTCCTCCTTTTCCTTCTTCTCCCTCTCAGTCTTTCTTTTCTTCTTTCTTTTCTTCTCCTTCTGTTTTTCTCCTTTCTCTTACTGTTCTTTTTATTCTTCTATTTCTCCTTATTCTCTCCTTCTCCTTCCTTTATTTTCTCTTTCTTTTTTCTTCTTCTACTTACCCCTCTCCTTTTTTAATTTTTATTGTAGTAGTTATTGTTATTATTATTACATGTGTTTTTATTTGTTGGTCAATTACATTTAGTTGTATATACATGTACTTTTACAAAGGAAAAAAATAGCATATGGAATAAGAGGATGCATGTAGACCTAGCCTATATTTATCAAACCTTACTAGACCTAATTGTCAAATAAATATGTGCAATAACCTATGTGATCAGTTGACAACTAATTTAGTAAGGTTTGATGAATATAGGGCCCTGGCTATTTGATTTCTGTGTGTTAATGCGGAGTGTTTACGTTCAATTTGATTACTAATATTAAAACCCACCAAGCAATCTATTCAATTTGACATATGCCTTATCACTGTATACAGATCCAAGTGGGCTACATAGGAGACATCTACAAGATTCGGATCGGATATCATGACAATGAATCATGGGAAGGTTGGCATCTGAAAGAGGTACATACATTCATTTGTCATTTTTTTTCCATCAAATTTCCATGAATGTTTTTGCAAAACTTAATAGTTTTCCAATTTGAATTGTAATTGGAAGAGAGATCATTGTTAACAATTTAAACCTAGAATATCAGGGGTTAAAATCATAACTCTGTACAATTTTGATGTTTGATTTTGTGTAATACAGACTGTATAACCATTTTCATTCTCATTTGCAAAAAATATTAAACAGGGCCTCTTAACCCAATGTCTACTGGAATCTGGTGGCCCCTGTATTAAGCCTATGGGAATGAGATAATTCAGTTGTCAACAGGTTTATAAACACGGTCTACTGTATTATTTCCTTTCTGTATTCAAGGTCCACATGGAGGACAAGCACACCAAAGAGAAACTGGACTTTGCTTTTGACCGATGGATGGACAGAGGTCAAGATGACCAAGATATCTTCAGAGAGCTACCGGTCAAGAGAGAAGACCAGGAACCTCTACCAGGTACGAAAATAGTTACAGAATCTTTGAAAAATACACACACAGACATGAATACAATTTAAGAACAAAGCAATAAGTGATTACTTGACAAAATCTTACACATGTACCCCAAAACTTGTATGTCATCTTTCTCCCACTATTGTTTTCATTATTCATTGCTTTCTTCTCTAATTTCATCAACCAGAATCCCTCTCTCTCCCTCCCTCTGTCTCCCTCTGTCTCTCCACTTCTACTTGTCAATTCTCTCACGTTCATTTTATCTCTTCCATCTCCTTCAGTTGAGGTGTACTACATCTCTGTCCATACCGGTGACCGATGGGCGGCCTATACCGACGCCCCTCTGTGGGTGATCCTACATGGGGAGAATGGAGACACGGGTAAAAGGGTTCTCTACCACTCACAGGATAAGGAGGACAAATTCATTCAGAATCAGGTGAGATGCAAGGATTTAGTAATATAATAATAATAAACACAGTGCTTATAAAGCGCTTACCATCAAAGTCTCTAAGCGCTATAAAAACAAAATACAATGATAAACAATTACATATTAAACAAAACAAAAATTATGAATAGACCTACAAATTACAATACATATGAGATATACATCAAAAGCAATTTTGAAAAAATGTGTCTTAAGACAAGTTTTGAATTGGTTGACAGTCTGACAGTTTTTGACATGTGTAAAGGTAGTTTGTTTCAAAGTTCAGCAGGAAACCTGTATAGAAAGACTACTTACAGGAGACAAGAAAGTGGTCTTTATGTGCAGGTGCATATGCTCCACATGAGCTTGATAAATTATACAAATACTTTAAGTGCTTTTAGCTGTAATTTTAATAGGAATAGCTGTAAGCATGATACCGATCATGTCCTGTAATTCTTCTTGCTACTTTAGGTGGATACTTTCAAGGTAGAAGCAGTATCTTTAGGTGAAGTCACCACGATGGAGATAGGCCATGATGCAAAGGGTTACGGTAAGCTGATTTGTTTCTCTCTGGCTCTCATTTTAAATCCATGGACCTGCAATTATATAATGGGTTCGCAGTGGTACCCCTACCCCTTTCACATCACCCTCTGGTGTGTGTGTAATTGGGTTTTTACAAACGTATATCAATCAGATATTATTATTTACGTCTGGGGACCGACCTTTAACGTCACCATTCAAAAGACGTGACTCAGTTTAGAACCGGGGTCGCCCGATTCAGTTTGTAGGTAAAGACCAAGTGAACGTGCTGCTAGACCAAATCACATCTCCCTCCTTTTTAACATTTCACTTCATCTCTACTGAGATCTCATTTGGATTGATATGTTTCACTCCAGAAGTAAGTCTTTTGATTCTTTGTTCTGTTCATAGTTCATGGTGTTACCCAAAAACATTTCTAGTTTATCCTTATACTTTTCAAAAGACTCAAAAGTCTTGTCATAGATATTTATAAATGATTTTGCACGGCAACATCATATTAAAAAACATACAAGTATGTTCAAATATGAAGCTTGCATTTTGAAAAATATTGAATTAAAGTATTCTTCTTTTGAATGTACATGTACATATGTATATTTTCACCGAGATTTTGATAATTCATCTTGGCTTGAGAGAGTCCACAGGAGTGGACGAAAGCTTGCTTACCAAATGTTTAGGTTGGTTGAAGCTTGAACTACATGTTATAGTTACCCCAACCAATGAGAGTATTCTGTATCAATAATTTGTCTGTTTTCTGTTTGTGTTTTTCTTGTAAATGTCAGGTGCTGGAATATACCTAGATCATGTGACGTTGAGAGAAGGGGAGGAATCAGACACTGCATACCTCTTCCCTGTTAATAACTGGCTAGATGATCACATTGGTGATAAGAAGACACACAGACAACTCAAACCTATAGGTGAGAATTCAATCATCTGATATCTAATGTATGCTCTACCGATATTTGCTTACTGGGAGAAATTTCAAATGTTTAAACATATTTGTGGCTTACACCCAGTAAATAAGATCAATTGATCGATCTGTAATTGAAAAACTAGTCTGAACAAAATCTTTGAACCTGCCATCTACAGCTTCCGACTCCACCACCAGGCAATCACTAGTCCATGGCACAGTCACAATCTTATTTACTGGGTGTCAGCCACGGATATTTTGCTCTAGTTGATATTTGCTTCAGGTTTTTATTCTGTCAAAGAGGTAGAGTTAGGGTTGAGAATGTATTTGGTTTACTCGTGTTGAAATTGTGTTTTAGGTTGTTACGGTTACAGTTGGGTTTGCATCACATGGACTTTGGAATTTGTAAAATCTATTTTTGGAGCAATTGTTGTTGGAAATAATGTCATGCATTCCGGAAATCTGTCATTTTTAGCTACATGTATGTCAGATGAAGTTTGAACAGTTTCTGAATACTGTCTATATGTATGTCATTTATTAAAAAACATTTCCTTCCAATCAGTTATATCTCAGATAACTCATTGGTTCACAAATAAGAATCTCACATTTGTAACAGTTTTCCAAGAAGTTTGACATTAATCTAGAAATCTACTTTCTTTTCTCTTATAACAGGCAAGCAATCAACCAAAGAAAGCGATGAGACTCAGGACGATGCCAAGCCAGAATCACGTAAGTATTCTCCTAGGCTAACGTTGTTAGGGTAATGTACATGTATTGGTAGTGTATGTCTATGACTTTTTGGTTTGTTTTACCATCTCCAATTCTCATTTGCTTGTACATATGTTAAGAAATAGGGTTAAAAGTCGAATTTGTTCTCATATTGACACACAGATAGTTATTTTTGAAAAGCATCTACAATTGTACAGGTACATGTAAATAAGAGTTCTATATTCTTTAGAGAATTTGTTTTTAATTGATGTTTATTGTTCTTGGTCATTGGTTGTGTACCAAGTAGACAACTTGGCGAACACTGAGCCAACGGGTATTACGCTCCCGTACGGACGTACACATAAGGGGACAATAGTACGCACGGGGGCGTAAAACCTGGTGGCTCAGCATGCTGCCCTCTATTTACCCACGCATGAGCAACTTTAATGTCATAGCCCTTGGAAGTGTTATACGTATTCCTTTGCTCACTGAAAGTTGTGTCTGTTTTTCCAGAGGGTAACTGGACAGTGTTCATGAAGGTCAGTGAAGATTCTCCGACCTTGTTCAAAGCCAATCTGTACCTGACCGTCTATGATGGTATCACCGCATCAAGACCGCATCAGATCGTTCTAGATGATGACTTCACTCCAGAACAAGAAATAGAGAGCTCAGTAAGATCCATTATTTCAATTGTTTTATGCGCTGTTTCTACTGATATTGAACCTATATCCATTCTCTCATTTAATATTTGACAGTTTATATTCTAAAAACCATGACTCGCCATTACAGCAACAATAAAAAAAGGTATTCTAATTAACAAAAATGCTACAGTTCATTGATTTTGTGACCTTCTCAATTGCATTATGACTAAGTGAAAACCCACAAATATTTTGCAACATGAATCATTCACAAATTGTTAATGATGACAGTCATTCTCCTGTCAAAACACTTATGCAATTTTGAAAATTTAAGTGTTGTGATTTAGATGTAATTATTTGTGAGTGGACTATTCCAAGTACAAAACTTTTACAAATCCAGACCACTTCCAAAATGTATGAAAGTGAATCACTGTAATAGCTATAAACAGGTCTAAAACAGAGTAAAATATCCTTTAGTACCATTGATAGAATTCAGGAAAAAAGTTGATTACTACTATTTCTTTAAGTAAAGCTACCAAGTTACCATCCTTCTTTTTTTCTGTTGCTTTACCTCCTTTCAGATGAAGATGGAAGATATCAAGAGCATCTCAAAGATCAGACTGGAGCATGATAACGCAGGAGGAGGACAGCTCATTTACATAGATACAGTGAGTACTATGGAGACACAGGTCATCAACATCTTTACAAAAACATATACATATTTTATTTTTTTTAATTTTTTTAAAAAATTAATTTATTTCCACATGTGGGGTGGATTACCCTTTCAACTTAAGTTGGTTTTCAAAGGGGTCAACACGCATTAAAAACATTTACAAATCATGTCAACAAACAAGCAAAGAAATAAACAATTAAATACAAGAGATGCATATTAAAGACAAATTTTTAAATTTTACATAGTAAAAGCTGTGTAGGATACACGATTTTTCACTTATTTTCAAGTCACATTTATTCTTAGGGACAAGCATGTACTAGCAATATCAAACTAAGTCCTGCAGCTGGCTATAAAACACAACAGGTTTCGATATAAAAACACTTACACTAATTCTGATATGCAGTGATATTGTTTGAATATTTATATTACCTTTACCCAAGTTTCTGGAAGAATGCCTTCATCTCATAGTCAGGCCACCAGTTCTAGTTAATATGTAATATTTTTCTAATTTGCTGTGATATAGGCTGAAATCTGCTGAAAATGAAGTGACCTATAATATATATTGATGCCATTTGATTTTTCGGATGAAAAGCTTTAGGATATAAAAGTATAGAGGTAATGAAACATAAAGACTCAGGGAGAAAAAGGGTGGAGAGCTGTGAGAACTGACACCAGCGAATGTTAATCGTGTAAACAAATCTTCTTCTTTTTTCTCCATTTGGACTTTTATTCACACTTTGTGGTGTATTGCCAGAACTTTCAGGCATTTGATTTTAACGTTGGTTCCCCCTTTTTCACAGATCCGTCTGGTAGACAAAGAAACTGGTGAGGAGCTCACATACAGGTTCGACTGCAGGCTAGGAGAGGATGAGAAGACTGGTGCATCATCATTAGTTAAGGAGGTTCCTACGTTGAAAGATGGTCAACAACCATTACCAGGTATGCATGTAAAACAGGTCACCATTCTGAATGTCTGATACATGAGTGAACTGTTTCAAAATTTCAAAATAAAATGATGCAGACTTTGCAAATTCATTGGCAAATTCATAATTTTTTCTGTTAAATGCTCAAACATTCTCATTACAATGTTTACACATACTGTTAGATAAAATAATTTGCTATATGAAAATTGAGTGATTTACTTGTGGTGGCCAAGTATTCAATTCCCTCAAATTTTGTGGTATGATTCAACTCTTTTCCAGAAACTTTCATATTTTTTTCTGATACGGTTTACTTTCTTAAGATTCCATGACCACAAGCCAAGCGTCATTTGTTTCATGTAGTTTTACTCTTAAACTTGATGCCCTGAATGAAAAAAAGAGAAGAATTTTTTTTTGCAAATTCATGAAAGTTTCTCGCTCATGAAAATTCCTGATGTTACAGCACTTTGTCAATTATGATTGTGTTTCTTGATCAGTTGTTGAATATGAGGTGAAGACGAAAACCAAAGAAGAGGCAGGATCTTGGAACAATGCTAACGTGCACATCAGGCTGGTGGGTGATGCAGGGGATACCGGTGTAAGACATCTATGGAAGCCTGACGTAGAGAATGCCTTTCAACAGGGACAGGTAAGGTTACCATGATGAAGAGAGCGGGGAGGAGAAGGAGGAGGTGGATGTTGTTCTTGTCTACTTTGATGTAGATGGCAGTGTGATGGTGATGGTGGTTTTGATGTTAAATTGGTGTAGGTTTGGAGTGGGAATGATTAAATACCAATGTAAGAAATCTATGGAAGCTGGTCTGACTGAGAGACTGCATTTAAACAGGGGAAAGGTTTGGTAACCATGTTTAATAAGAGTGATGGTGAGGTAGAAGATGTTGATTTTAATGTTGATGTGGGTATTGATGATGTTGATGTGATGGCGAGGGTGAGGGTGACCATGGGGTATGGATGCGGGTGAGGGTAATGTTGTGGGTGAGGGTTAGGGTGATGGTGAGGGTTAGGGAGAGGCCTAGCGTGAGGGTAAAGGTGTGGGTTACGATGAGAGTGAGGGAGAGGGAGAGGGCTAGCGTGAGGGTAAAGGTGTGGGTTACGGTGAGGGAGAGGGTGAGGGAGAGGGCTAGCGTAAGGGTAAAGGTGAGGATAAAGGTGTGGGTTAGGGTTAGGGAGAGGGTGAGGGTAAAGGTGTGGGTAAGGGTGAGGGAGAGGGAGAGGGAGAGGGCTAGCGTGAGGGTAAAGGTGTGGGTTACGGTGAGGTTGAGGGAGAGGGTGAGGGAGAGGGCTAGCATGAGGGTAAAGGTGTGGGTTATGGTGAGGGTGAGGGAGAGGGTGAGGGAGAGGGCTAACATAAGGGTAAAGGTGTGGGTTATGGTAAGGGAGAGGGCTAGCGTGAGGGTAAAGGTGTGGGTTAGGGAGAGGGTGAGGGAGAGGGTGAGGGAGAGGGCTAACATAAGGGTAAAGGTGTGGGTTATGGTGAGGTTGAGGGAGAGGGTGAGGGAGAGGGCTAGCGTGAGGGTAAAGGTGTGGGTTATGGTTGAGGGAGAGGGTGAGGGAGAGGGCTAGCATGAGGGTAAAGGTGTGGGTTATGGTGAGGTTGAGGAAGAGGGTGAGGGAGAGGGCTAACATAAGGGTAAAGGTGTGGGTTATGGTGAGGGTGAGGGAGAGGGTGAGGGAGAGGGCTAGCGTGAGGGTAAAGGTGTGGGTTATGGTTGAGGGAGAGGGTGAGGGAGAGGGCTAGCATGAGGGTAAAGGTGTGGGTTATGGTGAGGTTGAGGGAGAGGGTGAGGGAGAGGGCTAACATAAGGGTAAAGGTGTGGGTTATGGTTGAGGGAGAGGGTGAGGGAGAGGGCTGGCGTGAGGGTAAAGGTGTGGGTTATGGTGAGGTTGAGGGAGAGGGTGAGGGAGAGGGCTAGCGTGAGGGTAAAGGTGTGGGTTATGGTGAGGTTGAGGGAGAGGGTGAGGGAGAGGGCTAGCATGAGGGTAAAGGTGTGGGTTATGGTGAGGTTGAGGGAGAGGGTGAGGGAGAGGGCTAGCGTGAGGGTAAAGGTGTGGGTTAGGGTGAGGGTGAGGGAGAGGGTGAGGGAGAGGGCTAGCGTGAGGATAAGGGTGTGGGTGAGGGTGAGGATTAGGGAGAGGGTTAATGCTAGGATGAGGGAGGGGGAGATTGTGATGTTAGTGGAGAGGGAGAAGGTTGGCGTGAGGGTGGCGGTGACAGTGAGGGTTAGGATGAGGGTTAGGGTGATGGTAAAAGTGATTGTGAGGATAATGCAAGGGTGAGAGATAAGATGAGGGCTATGGAGAGGGTAAGGGTTAGGGCGAACGGTGAGATTGAAGCCTGGAATGGAGAAAGCGTGACCCAGAGTAAATGTAATTGTGAGGGGAGCTTTGATGATGATGTTTGTAAAAATTAGATGCAACCAGATGTAAGTGTGTGAGAGGCTCAGTAGGCTACATGTTTATGTATAATTGCCAAGACTATAAGTTTCCTGACAATGATAAAGAGAAGGAGGAGGTTGATATTCTTACATGTGAGTGAAGAGTAAATCAAGCATTCTTGATTCACCAATCACAAATCTTCAAAAGTTCTTAGACTTACATGTAAATTCTGATTATACTTGTACTCATGATCTTGTTAATCAATCTCAAGGAGTTAAATAGTGCCACAGGTCATTCATGTTTATCTCATCCTCCTCCTCTCCTTCTTCACCTCCAGGAGGATACCTTCATCTTAGAAGCAGTAGACGTAGGTGTCCTCCAGAGAGTTCTCCTCTCTCTGGAGTCAGATGAACAAGATGATGCCTGGCTACCAGAGTCCGTCACCGTCTCAGCGACCAACTCGCCCAAGAAGTATGAGCTTCCCTGCAACATGTGGATCGGGATGACGGCAAATGCAAGTCAAGAACAAGAGCTGTTGGTGGATGGTGAGTGTTTGGAGTGCAGTAAATGAAATTGCTCTTTGAATCAAGTGCAGTGGTCTAGAAGATTGTTAATGGACTATAAATCAAATGCTCTAACTCAGATTTGATTTGATTTGATTTGAAAAGGTATTTATTAGAAACCACCTGGCAGCTCAACAGTTGAATTGAGTGGAATTTTCATCATAAAAAATTCAAAAAAATGTAATACAAAGTAAATTTGACATTAAGACTTATAAATAATTAATGAAAAATACATTGTAGCTATAGCATTTAAATTAAAATACAATAGGTGAAATTAAACTTCATACAGATCAAGCAAAGAGATTCCCATCTTTTAGTATATGGTGGCTTGGAAAAATGTAGTGACCTATAAAACTTTGCATTTTTAAGAGAACACTGCATTTGGCCATTCACCAATCAACTTTTACTTACAGTGTATCTGAGATCGAGCTAAATTTGTGAGGGCCAAAAGGGTATTAAGTCCTGCAGTTGACACCCTTCTGATTGTCATCAGATTTAGTCTCTGATGCATGCCTGATTTTATTTTAAATGGCTTTAATATTGGAAAGAGAAATGTTAATGGACCAGATTTGTTCCTTTGTTTACAAGGCACTAAATGTCAGTAATCTATGTAACTTTGTTTTGGCAAGATGTCAGTTTATATTTGCCAGTCATTAACCTTGTGCAGTGAGAAACTGCTTTTTACCATCTTATATTCATCTACATATTTCTCTTATTAAAACAGCTAATCAAGCACCTGCTGCAAATGAAGAAGGAGAACCTGGTTCTAAAGGGTCTTGGACGCTCTGGCTCACCCCTGGATCTGAGGATGGAATGGGCTGCAACTCCTTACTTTCCATGATGGCCTATGGGAGCCAAGGAACCAGCAGGATTCTTCCACTTGAGAATGGGGTAGATGTGGGACCAACGAAAGAGGAGGGAGAAGGAGAAAAATTGATGTACCCACAGGGAATAACCAAGAAATTTGATGTAAGTGAATCCATTCTTTTTGGTGAAAGCATTCCATCAGATTCAATTTTTTCATTAATCCATTTTCTACTTATATTCCAGTAAATATTTATGCATATCAATTTTTATTTATAACTTGTTTTGTCTGCACTTTGTATGTATTCATTCAATTCCATGTAATTCAGCTCTTGAGCTACAATGCAGTTTAATTTGGTTCAATACAAATCAGTTCAATTCAGTTAAATTAAATCAAATTCAAATCATTGTCAATTCTGACAGTCTAATAGGCCAACTATAAGGACCCTTTAAACAAAACTCTTGTATGGAATAATAACTGTTAGAATCACGGTCATATTCCAGAAAGGAAGTTTTTTTTTATCGTTATGGAATTGGAATTGGGTTTGAAACTGAAGTTGAAAAAATGTATACATATAAAACTAAGTGTCATTGTAGAATTGGAACAGTGTCTCTTGTAAACTGAAGTTTGTCATCTTCATCTGTGTATGAAGAACAATCCTTTTTCTGTTGCAATATTTCTCTTATTTTTCTTTTACTCGTCCGTTGCAGATTGATCTTGGCGAGATAGGTTCCATCTACAAGATACGACTCTCTCTGGATGACAAAGACACAACTCAACCACAGCTGTACCTCAAGAAGGTAAGAAAGGTCACATGTGCTGTTCTCCTGATAGGATTGGGTATCTTTGTCTCAGAATCTGAAACAAAATCCTGGATTTAGCTCATGCTGCAATGACATTTATAAACCTTTAGGTTAGTCAGGAACCCCATGACTTTTTACAAGCCAATCGCATGTCTGATTATCAAGATATTTATGATTGGAATTCAAAATTTCAAAAAACGTTTTCTTAACATTTTTTTGCAATACAGTCTATTGGGGAAAATGAATATGGTAAAACCGGTCATTCAAAGATTTTTTTACTTTTGTGAGGCACTTCATGTTAATTTTGAAGCGCATTTTTTTTTAGGGGTTCAATATTACACTATATTACAGACACTGATAGCACATTGGGCCATGCATCTCAGGTTTCACATTGTTAAACAATGCTTTTAATGTTCTTGCCTTTTTGAGCTCCTTATGATTTCATCTCAGCTTTTACATTACTGATAGGTGCAGGATTTTGCATAATTCTTGACACTCATGCAAAGAGCATGGTGCATTGTACATGCATGCATAAAGAACATGAAATATGTTTACTAAAAAATCATATAAAGCGTACTTGTATCTTCATTTGCATTGATATTCAAAAGAATGTAATTAAAAGTACTAACTTTACAGGTTAAAAAATATGTAAGAACAGATGGCTAAAAATTTATTAAATGAACCTGCTAGAATGATATGAGGTGGACAATCTGAAACATTTTAAGTGAAAAATATTTGGAATTACGTGTATGCAGTAGTGTACTGCACACTACCCAAGGCTTCCATGGTCATTCATGGAAAAACTTGGAAGTCGTGTAAAAGTAAATTCTTTTGGAAAGTCAAGGATATTGTAAGGGGAGGTGGAGGCTATCACAAACAAGAAATAATATATATCACTTCCTGGTATTCATACGCCACTTGGAGGCAGCAATCATACTAAGGTGGTACTTACTGTATCTGGTCATGGAAAAGGGCAAAAAGTAAAGTCATGGAAAGTTTCTGTAGGAACCAGTAATCTACTTAAAACTTATATTTACATGTGTACTTACAAGTAAACACACAATGATTGAATTCAATTGTGTTTTGAGCATGGGAGCAGTAGGAGGTTAATGTATACACTTTGCCTCTTCTATCTGTTTATTTCATTAGATGAAAATGAAAGATAAAGACACAAACCGGGAATTCCATTTCTTTGTGGACCAATGGCTGAGATCGACTCCCAATGTGGAGAAAGAGAAGAAGGAGGGAGAAGAAGATGGAAAAGAAGAGAAGAAAGAAGGAGAAGAGGATGGAAAGTTAGGAAAGAAGGATGGAGAAGAAGATGGAAAGGAAGAGAAGAAGGAAGGAGAAGAGGATGAAAAAGAAGATAAGAGGATGGAGGCTTTATACCTTGAACTGCCAACTATAAGACCTGATATGCCACCCGACCCAGGTAGGATCATTATGTTTTTTATTGGCTTCCCTTTTCTTAAATTCTTCTTTAACCTTTTAAGTGCAGTGGGTTGCAAACCTAGGCAACACGTTATAAATATTGATCAATGTAAATCATTAGTTTGGACTCTAACCATCTCAGAAGTAAAACAAAAAGGTTCATGTGTACCTGCATGTAAATGCATTTACACTCCATGTTAAATTTGATACAGTATAACTAGTGGTCCAATGAAACTGAGAACGGACCTCTACATTTGACATTTGAAACTTTTGGTAGAGCTAGAAATTGGTCTTCACTACAAGATGATATATGTACATTGTAGATGCTGCTCTTTGGTCTTTCATCATTCTCAAGTTTTCCATATTCCATACTTAACCAAATTCAATTTGTTTATTCGTAACTTAAGCAATATATTTTGTAGATGTACATGCATTAAGTCCATTAAAGTTAAGTTGTTCATGTTCATGTTCTGTTTTGAACCACAGTGTTCTCCACTTCTAACATCCTAAATATAATGAGAATAATTAGATGGTCTCCATTCAGTTCAACCCATTTTTTTCCTCTACCTATTATCAGTTGTCAAGTACCAGATATCAGTACAGACAGGTGAGCAGGATGATGGTGATACGTCCAGTCAGGCATACGTGAAGCTGATCGGTAGCCATGGCGATACAGGAAAACGGCAGCTCATCTGGGAGGAGGATGTCAAGAAGACCTTTGAGAAAGGAACTGTAAGTTTTCCCAAGATTGTTGGATACGTGAAGGAAGAAAATAACAGGACGTGGGGTGTACTATTGACATGGAAGTTGTACGAATGTGACATTGAAGAGGGGGCATCAAAACCTTCTCCTCATGCCCATATGCACAATGTATATCACTTGTTCATCGCAACAAATCAATAGCCATCTCAAATTGTTGAAGGAATATTTATGTCTCAATCATTTAATATGCCGATATAATTACAAAAGGGCATTGTTTATAGATTACGTTTACAGATACATTTACATGTAGTTCACAAAGACATCTAAGTAGATTTGTTGAATTGATACATTGCCTGTATAGCTGTACCTTTTGTATGTTTTTTTCCTTCGCTATCCTATTATACAGAGTGTACTGCTGTTTTCTATGTACCGGTAGATATATATAAATCTATACATTGATGTGTTTTCATTAGACCTGACATGTCTCTGACTCTGTTTTATTCTTTCAGGTGAATACATTCTACATTGAGGCTGTTTCCATTGGAGAAATAACACAATGCATTGTGGGACATGAGGGCAAAGAACCAGGTATTTTATTTGAGATCATATACTTTTCATTTTGATGAAGAAAAAAAAAATTGAATTCAATCAGATGATATTGACAGGAATGAAACGATTGTAGAAATACTTATAATTGTATCTCAGTTGATTTACTTGGATAATCACTGTACTGGATATCACGTTTTGTAGGCTGCGTTTGATCTTGCAGTCTTTAACCTTCATTTGTTGTTCTCTCTACAATCTTGTAATTACTGGGTCAACTCGTCATTTGGACAGCAATGAGTTTTAAAATTGTACAGATGCTTATTTTATACATTTAATTGTTTCAAAACATGTATACGTAGTAAGAAATCTACAGCATTGCATAAACCTCTTTTTCTTATGTTAAATGAGAGCTGAGTTAATGAGATAGCCACCTGTCACAGTGACCTCGCTGGCTCGCTGGGTGGTCTAATCCCTTCTGGCTGAAGTAGTAAAGCCTGCCTTTAAACAAATCGCATTGCCCACAGATACATGTAGCTTTACTAAAATTCTATTATTCACTGGATTTCAACGTCCATGTATGAGAAGGTATTGTGTTTTTCATTGAGAGATCATTGTCAGTACAATGTGACCCAATGCTTAGAGGAACTCCCTTGCCATCATCATCATCATCATTAAGTCCTTGCATTAATTGCCGTGCCAAAGCCTGTGTGGACCACTGGACGGGACTTGTGTAGTGACTCGATAAGAAGAAGAAGTCCTTGCATTCTCATACCTGCCAACCCTCCCGCATTTTCCGGGATATTCCGCATTTCTGGATTTTTAGGACCCCAAAATGCGGGAGATCCCGGATTTTCAAAATTTCGATTTTTTTTTTTTTTTTTTTTTTTTTTAATTTGTTGTTGCTTAAGCCAAATTAAGCTTGTTTTATCATATGCCGCGATGTGAGAGTTCACATATTGCGTGCGTTGAAGGGCTGCATGATTGAGCAGCGAATTTGTATTCGCTTTTTTGCACAGATTTACTGCGTATTGCCAGTTACACTGCCGCTGCATGTGCGAACGCCTGTTAAGGGTACAGATTTCTTATTTTCGAAGACATACCGTGCTAAAAATTCTGAATTCTCATTTTCAAATGTTGGCAGGTATGCATTCTGCATCTCAAAACCTCCTTGTAGCTAAGAGAAGCAGAATAAAAGCATATGGTGATGGGGCTTTTACTCATATAATACCATTTTTATGGAATTCATATCTAAACTCTCATCTTTTCATATTAGCGCATCAATAGTATTAAAGGATAAATAATGTTGTAATTTTTCTCTCTGTAAGCACTTTATTGTTTTCTATATATGTTTCTGTTTCATCTTCCTTTTATGATCGTGTTATACTTTATATAATGTATACTGTAAAGTGCATTGAAATGTCAACAGACATGATATGCACTATAAAAGAACAAATTATTATTATTATTAACCATGTTATTTTTTGTTGTTATTCAATTCAATTCTAGAATCAGGCTGGTATGTAGAGAAGGTGATGGTGAGAGAGAAGAGCTCTGAGTCTAATCTTGAGGGTCAAACTGACGACAAAATGTGGTCCTTTACTTGCCAAAGGTTTGTACTCGCTTTTTCTTACCCCAAAATATGCAGACTTGCAGGCCCGAATTCACAAAGGGGGTTTGTCGACAGCCCTAGGTTTACGTGCGTCATATGTTACATTTCAATCCGCTTCAGACCAAGGTTCAGACAAACCTTGGTCAAAACCATGTTAACAAGCCCTTCGGTTTAACAGTGAAATGCATTTTTACTGCTTTTGGAAGGTCATTATCTGGTAGGAAGGAACGCAAATTTTCTTTCAGTTTTATTTGCACTTAGAAAATAATTGTATCTGTATTGAAAAAACATTTCTTTTAGCATTGGTTCTGATTGCAGGAAGTATTTTGCCATGACAACCTTTTTTATTATGACTTAATGGTAGTATTTGGAGTAGTAGAAGTAGCAGTAGTAGAAGTAGTAGTAGAAGTAGTAGTAGTAGTAATACTATTAGTAGTAGTAGTAGTTGTAGTAGTAGTAAAAGTGTAGTGGTAGTAGTAGTAGTAGTAAAAGTATAGTAATAGTAGAAGTAGTAGTAATAGTAGTAGTTGTAGTAGTTGTAGTATTAGTAGTAGTAGTAGTTGTAGTAGTAGTAGTAATAGTAGAAGAAGTAGTAGTAGTAGTAGCGGTCATCATTGTCATTGTTATAACCCAGGAGAGCCTCATCAGCACCAGTGCAGTTATTCCTGAGGGCCCTGCTATTATAAAGCCACCAATTTCTAGGTTCCCATTTACGTACACCTGGGTGAAGAGTGCCAAATGTGGATTGATGTCTTGCCAAAAGATGTAGGTGCTGTTTAGTAGACATCAGTTTAAAATACAGGCTTTGAATTTCCTTTTTCACTCCTTGCAGGTGGCTAGCGGTCGATAAGGAGGATAACCAGACAGAAGTCTCCCTTGATGTAGACCCGCCCACTTTACCAGAAGCCCCTCCCTCTGATGAGGTCACTCCCCCTGACAACGATGAACCTAGCAACCAGGAGGAGGAACCTGCTGAGGACACACCCAAAGCCGATGATGAAGACTCGCCAAAAGATGAGGATAAATCAAATGAGGAAAAACCAGAGGAGGAGAAAGAGAACAAGGATGATGAAGAGAACAAGGAAAAGTAAAGTATTAAGAGTAAACCGCCATGGTTTTTGTGTGTGTGAAGTGGGGGTGAAGAAATTAGCTGTGTACAACAACAGAGGTCCTACATACAAAATGACACTGATGTCTATTTGTTATAAGATACAAAAGATACATTGTACACTTAAGACACCCCCTTGATTAACCAAAGCCGGTTTTAACATGGCATTAGCGAATGCGCCTTGAATATAGGATTCAATAACCAAAGATTCATAGAGATGATGTACATTTTAGCTTCAATTTACATCTTTGGGAGAGTACTTGATAATGTCAGATCGTCTGCTTAGAGCAAGATGGGTTTTAACTGTATACTTCAACACTTGATGTGGTCAGAAGTACTTGGAATCCAATTTATATCAATCACCATTTGTGTCGAAAATCCAGGAATGCTGGAATGCTGGAATTAACTGGTAATCTTACCCATAAATGTAGTCCTGTGCAAAAGAACAACATTCAATGTAGAGAAAAAGTTATATTTTGCATGTATTTGTCCTCCAGTACTAGGCTTCAAGTGCAAATGGAGAAAAACAATATAAGATTCAGGAAATGGTATTCTAATGCTTTATGATATCAAATGAGGGATCAAATTGCATGAAAATATTTACATGCAAGTTCGTGTACTGTGCAATATGGTAATGATAATCAAGATCTGAATATTTTGATAATGAGTTGTGCATAATGTGAATCGTGATTAAAATTGACACATAAAATGACGATGCTAGCTAGCTAATCCACAAACTGTAATATGCACTCACTCCTTTCACAGAGTTCATCTTGTATATTTGTTTAAGGTGTATTATGTTTGCCTATATTAGATGTGCCTCAGTGTTTGTGGGTTCAAGAGTGATGGGTGTTTTGAATTGTACGTTATGTTGTACATCTAGATTTATTTTGATTTTAGACGCAAAAGTTTTTTAACAAATGCCTTAAAGACAATCATAACAAGTTGTCTCTACAGTTCACATGTAAATACAAGCAAATTATTCATACTAGTATATTCTATGTTTACATTCACATGTACTTACAATGTCATTTTGTAAATTTTGAATTGCATTAATATTGAACAAAAGCAAAATTATTTAATTTGATAAATGTATGTACAAAAATGTAGATTTGTAAAGAAAAGAGATATATTTTAGAATGTGTTGTGGTTATTTGCTTGAAGTGATATACCGGTATTTGCTTTTTAGAGATAGCAGTATTATGTATTTGTTGGAGATAATGTAAATGCAAAATAATATATTTTCAATTTTATTTGATATTCATGATGAACAAGTTGATATTTTTTCTTAAGAACAAGGATTATGTATTCACATTCACGTATTGCCCAAGCAGACGTTCTTTAAATTGGTGAGCAATGATTTCACTGAACACCTGCATTTTGATAGACGACTGATTCCTCACTTTGCCAATGCAATGATGTAACTTGTACATGTATGAAGATACTCATGATGTACATGATTTTAAAACATGTACAAGGTGTGTAGAACAAAAATGAAGGAGGATTAATTCTATTTTATGTTATGTGAATGCTGTTGTATCATGTACAAGGTGTGTAAAAAAAAAAAAAGTGATTCTAAATAATTACATGTATGTTGTGAGATTGCTGATAATCTATCCTGAATAGCTTTATGATGAGGTGCACTTTAGCCAATAGTGCCCTTGTATCTAAGCCTTTAAGGATGAATCATACCATTGCTTTCATGTTATGTGTAAAACTCAAAATGTTTGGCTGACTCCAAGAGGAGTAAGGACAATTATTACTTGCACACTTGTTTTTTAATGCACATTGTAGAAATGCTTTACTTTTACACAACCCCTCACTTGGGGTACTCACAGGTTGTCAAAAAAGCCCTGCACAATACATTTATATCTACTTTTAAAGAAGATTCTGATGTATGTTAGTAGATTAATTTGTCATAACTTGTCTGTATCTTTATTTTGATACACCCTGTAGCTGTCCCTCTTTTCACCCATTACTTGAAGGTAGTCTGTCCCTTTTGCAGGCTAAAAATATAAAATTATGTAAATCCTATGGTAAACCAGAGATTATATGACTAAAAACTCCTCTTTAAAGATTAGATCTGGTAATTGCCTCTGTAAAATTATGTCGACTGTAACATGTAGGTATTTTCAAAACACGTTTGCGAATAATACGCCTAGAAGGTAGTCTGATTTCAGACCCTTGTACTGCATAGTCCTACATGTAGGTTATGTGCTGAGTAAAACTTGATAAATTTAATTTTGGTCATTATAAGAAGCGGGTCAAATTAAAAGAATTTATTCAGTCACTCAACAGTGTCTGACAGTGAAGTCTAGAGAGTAAACGGTTTCCCTTGCATAACTAGGTCACTGCCAACCGTTAAACGTTTAAATTTCATAGATACACTGTAGGACATACGCGACATACTCAAGATTTCTGCAAAGTTCTACAGACTTAAAAAAAACAACAATATTTGAGTGAAAGTTCTACAGAATTTGATGTTGGCTGCAAAAAAAGTTATTTACAGGAAATGTTAATGCTGTGTGTTACAAAGAAGCAACTTCAATATAATGTGGATTAATGGAAAGTGGAACAAGGAAGGCTGTATTTTTGTTTACAACATCCTATTTCAGGCAGAGCCTGCTAACCTGATTCGAAATGAAAATTTGGTTTAAAGTGAAACTAGAAGTGTTTAATCTCTTATTAGTGGAAATACAAAACAGGATATTCGGAGGAAGTGCATGGACCTATAAATTTAAATTAACATAAACATTGACTTTTAGAAATGCATAGACTTATAACTTTCAGTTTACATAAACATGTACATTGACTTTTAAACATGCATGGACAAGATTGCATCTACAGCTATTTCTTTCTTCCAGTACTTCTTTTTTTCATAGGTAATGATTTAAAGATGCAAACTGCAAGCATGTTTTTAAAGAAATCCCAAGTACTCCAAGATAAGTTTGAAAGATTATACAAATTTGGACCATTGTCAGAAAATTGACATTAGTACAGGATAAATAATCAAATACAAAATGATTTAAATGATTGTTGAGAATGAGTTAATGTTTCTTTGCTTTTCAACAGTTTTTAAAGGGTATTTTATTAGAATGGGTAGTTTCATATAATAATTTGTGATCATTTAAAGTAGAATATACATTTACAAAAATTGCACAAAGTAACTACATGTACAGTTAATAACGAAATTATTCATACCCTATACAAGTTTTTGTCTTTTTTAAGTATGAAGAATTATTTATGTTTCTTGAAAATGTGAGGAATTTAAGCTTACATCTAAAAGTATTTAACAAAGGCCCTAATTCACCTAGTCCAACGTTCATTCTTGAGTTACAAAAACGTCATACAAGGGATATGAATAATTTAGTTGTTAACTGTACTTTTCCAATAGAATTTAGATGCAAGAATTTGTTCTGTCAATAGTTTTGCTAATCAGGCATACAGTCAGTGGCGTACGCAGGATTTTTTCAAGGGGGGGGGGGGGGGGGGGGGGGTTTAAAATCGGCTCCAAAATTTCGCAACGACTCAGGAAAATTTGAAAATTGCGCCGGCCAAAAAGTCGCTCAGTGGGGGGGGGGGGGGGTAAGGTCACCTTTCTTAGGTCAGCCATGGAGGTAATTTTTTTTATTTTTTTTATTTTTTTTAATAATTTAAAAAAAAAAAAAAAAAAAAAAAAAATCCAAAGGGGGGGGGGGGGGGGGTTTTAGGTTTTTTTTAGGGGGGTTTACACACATAAAAATACCAAAGGGGGGGGGTTTAACCCCCCAAACACCCCCCCTGCGTACGCGCCTGCATACAGTTAACTACCAAAGATTGTAGTTGTAAGCATTATAAACAGAAAAAAAATGTTTCTGTTTTGTAGACTTAGTGTATGTTTGCAAGACAAAAATGAACCTAACTCTTTTTTGATATTATATGTTATGATTGTTTATGATTATTTGCAAATGAAAAGAGACAATTTATTATACATTTACAATACTATTTACAATGTGAATCCATCTGACAAATTATACAAATTAAACAAATTAATCATGACAGGAACACTAAAATCAATGGTAAAATTAAAATGCCAGTCATGGCCAACCCTAGGTTTAAGAGTTGCTTAAGATAAATGCATAGTTGTATATTTCTAAAGAATGAGGAGAAATGAAATGTGTATCAATAGTTTGATGCAATTACCGAAGAGTAATTTTTTTTCAGTGATATTTGCCAGCTTATGAAGAAGTTCCGTTAACAAGAATGAAATAGTGGCATCACAGAAAGTCATATATTAATTTAAAACAAGGGTGATCATTTATGAAGAGAAAATTTTCCTTGCTGCTATCGTTTTTGTTTAAGTAACTCACACACTGTTAAGATATGAAACTAAAGTCCTGTAGTTGTGCCTGCAATATTTGCCAATGTAAAAGCATTTAAGCAAAACAATTTACAAACATAGTTACTTTGTTCAATATAGTATATTCTACATACTATTTTAGTTTGTTTGAATAGTCATCTATATTCTAGAGATACATGTGGCGTGTTTATAATGCCACATGTAATATTATAATTATTGGTTGTATTTGTAGAGAGATGTGTGCAATTATAATTTTCCGTCCTTCAAAGGAACTATTTGACACTTTGACTATATTTATTCAAAATATCCAGATTTATTTATAATCATTTCATGACCAGAAAAGTAATAAAAAAAGTGGTTGTGATGGGTGGCAGACTTTTGGGTCATTTGAAAAAAAGTCTGTAGTAATTTAAAGATATGGAGTGAATTTTTTTATCACCCCCCCCCCCCCCCCCATGTATCAGATTTGTCTTGTTTGGTATAATTTGGAAAACATGAATTACAGTATATGGGATGGCACAAACAGGCAAATGGCAATTTATGCAGTGCCTGCATACAGCTATAAGATGGAACCCAGTTGCCAAAATGTATGTAATCATATTGCAGTTACCCCCCCCCCCCCTTATGTATGTCAAAGGAAATGCATTACTTCTTCCTTGTGGAAATGTATTGATATTACCATTTTTACATGATCGTATGTAGATACTACAACAATTGCCATTGATATACATGTATAGGAACACCCATATCAACATATGATATAGCAAAGAGAATGAGTGTCTGGGAGAAGAGGCTAGACATTATATAATGATTTATGTAAGGTTACAGATGTTTTACTTGTGTAGTATCAAAATTCACAGACATATCATTGTCATAATTTACACACCAATGTTATTTTATTGTATATAAGACATTATTAGTATACTTATTTGTTTTGAGAATGCACAAGATAAATGTGATATGAAAATTAATTTTTCACCAAAGCATAGAATTGTGATTTAAAATAAGCAAACAAATTGTTATGTCACCTTGAATGTCATTAAATCTCACACAAAATGCAACATTTGCAAATACAGTTTACATTTGTCTTTCCTTTAGGCGTTTGTATGCTGCCAGTGAAACTTTATATTTGGTACGCTTTTTCGAAGGTAACCAGGGCAATTGTGTGAGCAAGGGAGATGCAGATTCTTGCCTCCTATATAACGCTTGGTATCATATCGATGTCATCTTTATCTACTGATTGGTATAGAATGTTCACCACCATTTCTTCAGTTCCATAATCGCCGTCCGGCACTTGGTCGTGTTGTTGAACTGGATTTGCACCTACAATTTAAAGAGGAGGTACACTCTAGGTGAAAGTGAAACAAATAATTGTAAACTATATCATTATTTCTATTCCCTTGTGAAATAAAATGATAGAATATTTTTGTTGGTATCTACAGAAAAAGGGGCCATTCCTGAGCTGCTCTCAACAAATGTGACTAGAAATCATTATGGACTATGGACCATTATGAAAATTTCACCTATCCATGTAATAATATCTTTTGTTACTGCAATATTAATAATCAGTGATCTTAACAATATGCTTCTTGAAGTTGTCGATAATTATTTCACTTGCCTCCTATAGCGCTTGGTATTACATTGAAGTCGTCTTTATCTACTGATTGGTAGAGAATGTTCACCACCATTTCTTCAGTTCCATAATCGCCGTTCGGCGCTTGGTCGCTTTGTTGAATTGGATTTACACCTATAATTGAAAGAGAAGAATAACTCTAAGTGAAAGTGCATAATTATTGTAAACTCTATTATTATTTCGATTCCCTCGTGAAATAAAATGATATAAGAAATATCTACAGAAAAGGGGCCATTCCTGAGGTGCTCGCAGTAAATGTGACTAGAAATCATTATGAACTAAAAACCATTATGAAAATTTCACCTATCCGTGAAATAATACATTTTGTAATTGCGATATTAATGTTAAAACTACTTTGCAATATGCTTCCTGAAGTTTTATCAATAATTTCACTTTGAATTTTTCTGTTCATAATTATAATAATGAGAATAACATTCCGATATCATTTAAGAATAGTTAGACAGTGAACCAATTAATCTAAATTATCAATTTCTTTTTGATAAATTCTAATTACTCATAATGTCAATGTTTATGCAATGTTTCCTCCTATTTTCTCCATTTTCTTTGTCTTTTTGTAATCTTGATTTTATGTCAATTATGTTATTGTCAGGTTATTATGTTGTATATTTTGTGAAGATCATTTTTGAAAAGCCATATATATGCTTTTCGTGATCCTTTCACTTCAGATATCTTATTAACATGCTTCCATTTTCAAGATTTTGTAATATTGTTTTTTAAATCTTGACTTGGAAGTAAATGCAATGTTATTAACCAGCAGCATCAGTAATCCATGTTTATAGCATCGTTCAGATGGGGGTTGGGAACAAAACACGTTTTTGTACTGAGGTATACAGCAATATTATTGCGATTGGAAGAAAACAAGGGTATGCTCCAACCTTCGGATATTGTGTCATAGGTACTAGACATCGCCGTTTGGTTGTCGATCCCGTAGTCATTCTCCAGGTTATGATTCAGCGACCTCGACATTGTAATTTCTTGACCCTCACGATTGACCTTTGAACTTCTTTAACAACAGAAACGTGATTTTTTTAATAAAATCAGTTATAAGCAAAATATTGAACAATAAAAATACGTGAAGGACAAAGAAGTATATGATTAAAAATGTAAATTATGCACATCACGTAAAGAAGGGATTGAGATCAATCCGGATTGAAATGTAAAACCAAACAGGAATTTCCTCTTCCGTTTTATGTTTTTCAATTGTTTAGAAATAGAGACCGTTCATTTCCAGATAACCTTGCTTTTCCAATAGCGTTATAATTATACTAAGGTGTTACAAGTTATAAAATGGTACTCTTTATTGATAACCCCAAACCAGGGATGGAACTTTTAAAACAATGTATTTTTAAACCCTACTTAAAACGTGTTTTAAATGGGTTTTTTTTTTTTAAAGATAAAAAAAAATTAAAAAAACATCCCGTAGACATATGTATTATACATGCATATTTGTTCTCAATGTGTTGGTATTTTCTTGCTTGCATTACTTGTTTTTGCACTTATTTCATCATTGTCATGATTCCACAATTGTAAAATGTGAATTTACAAGGGTGGTTCATTTATCTTCTCTCCTCGTCATTTCCCCCTTCTCACTTTCCCTTTCTCTCTTTTCTTTCTTTTTCTATGCCCATCGTGCCGCCCCCCTCCCGTAGCTACGCCGCTGTTGTCATTGTCAACAATTTTTCTTTTTAAGAAACAGGGACTCAGATTTTCAAATAAAAAGGGGTAGCTTACCTTGATTTTCTACATTTGATGATCCTGGCGAGTAGGACGATGACTATGATTATGACCACGACAGTCAAACTGATAGCAACGACTGTCGTCGACTTATTCCTCGCTTCTGATTGATTTAAAGCATGAAAATGGATTAAAAGATTAGTTTGGGTCTTGCAGTTCGATACAACGTCATATACCACACATTTACCATCAGCCATAACCATTTTAAATTGATGTATTAATATTCATGCACGATCCAATGTACGATATGCATGCATCATTATAGTGGTTACCGGCTACCTAAACGGCTGGGGATTGAGACCAAGGGTTCAGTGAAAGAGATATCCACCACGGCAGGCGTTGTCGAATCACTACCTGTTGATCGTGGTGAAGACCTTGTCCACTCCGATGTCGCCATGCTGGTCGTCGTGTGCTCCGTGGTGTTCGTACGATGTTTCGTCGTGGTGTTCATTGTCCGCTTCGTGCTGGTAGACGATTTGAAGGTGGCTGTTGTTGCTTTAGTAGTTGTAGCTTTGTAACGAGACAGAGATGAGTCAAGATAAATCAAATACGTATCATGCGTATATGGATTTAACAGCATCAAAGATAATTTAAAGTAATGATAGATAACAGGAATAACGAGAAGGCTAGATAACATGCGCCAAATACATTTTTGAATTATATACTCAAGTTGTATTTCAAAAGATGAAATATATACAAAAACGTAGTATTTGAGTAGGATACAACAGCATGAAAGAGAAAGGAGAAGAAAAAGACAAAGAATTTAAGCCAAGCAAACAGATAATGGAGAGGTGTCGTAGTCGAGTGGTGTAAACTCTTCAATATAGACAATGATGTTGTGGATTCTAAACCCGGTGTGGCACTAGTGTCCTTTAGCGAGACAGTAATCTTCATTTGCCACTCTCCATCCAGGTTGCAGCCCCCCCCCCCCCCCTCACCCCGCCCCTAGCTGAATTTTTACATTCAATTTTCAAACTCAATTCACGCGATTATTTTGGTGTATACTTTTTGTCCACATTTTCATTATAATTATATTGGCTTTATTATTTTTCTACAGTTGAAAAGAAAACTTGTGAATATGTTACCATATGACCATATCAGAAAACTAGGACTGAATCGTGGCTGGAGTTGGAGTTTTCAAAATATATGTCATTTGACCGCTCCATTAGACTTAAGCTGATTTTATACTCGAAACGCAACGGCACCTGCGCGCTACACTGTTTTTTGCTTGCCAATATATCAATTACTTTCTGCTGCAACTCACCCCAAACTCCAAAGTTATCGCATTAGGAGTTAAAATGTATTAAACTCCATTTCGGCACCGCACTGCAGTCACGCCGCAATCGTTTAGTAGTACGTGCGGTGAAGCAACGCTTAGCTAGTTATGATGGCAGCGGCGTACCCAGGGGGTGGGGGGGGGGGAGTTTCCATGACAAGCAAAAATGGGAAAAATTAGGAAGAAAAGGGGGAGATTTGAGAACAAAAGTTAAAAATCTGGTAAAGTAGGAACACAAATTTGGAAAAATCGAGAAGGTAATAGGACGAATCGGGAATAGAAATGAACACCGTGAAGTCCGTGGCTTGCCACAGCTGTAGTTCAAACAATCAAACCCATACCTTTTTTTAAAAAGTTGATTTTCCCCTCTTTCTTTTTCTTTCTTTCTTTTAAGCCGCCAAAGGGGGGGGGGGGCACGGCCGGCTGTGCCCCCGCCTGAATCCATGCCTGTGTTGAAAGGCTGACACCGAAAACACGTTTTGTGAAACATACTTTATCATAATCTTTAGCAAAAGTTATAATAATTTTCTTTTAATTTTAACATTTCGTTTTCTTCAAAAGTGTATGAATGGGTTTGTTCGGCCAAAATCCCCTTTTAGATCTTAACGTCCTTAAGACCTTTATCGAACATCTTGAACACACTATGGCCCGTATTTTCGGAACATTGGAACATTTAAAACCGACGACTGGTTTTTGTTTTTGTTCAAAATAATAAGAAGGTATTCTGCGCTCTAAGTTTTCCCTTTGTTAAACTTGATTTTAGACGTAAGGTCTGGTTTAACTAAATTGGTAAAAATGCAGTCCAATAAATTGCTGGTTCTAGATTCCCGTCTTTTGAAGGTTTCTTTTAGGTGATTTACTGCGTAAAGCGTACCAGAGCACCTATTGTTCTCGTCAAAACCTATTCTTGTTATACTCTTTTTTTTCTTCCTATTCCAATAAAAAGAACACGCACTTGCAAAGGGTAACCTCAAAGCGGTATTTACATTTTTTTAAAACATCGGTATATACCCCTACTACATCATCAGGGGTGACAAAAAACGAAATCTCTTTACTCTATTCAGCTAGGTAGAGCCTTTGCAGTATGCCCTCAGCCTTGTCTCACTGTGCAGACACTGTTACGCATAGCGACTGACAAGGCTTTATGTCTGCAAACTATCAGGAAAACTGCTTATACAAGTAGGCCTGCAGCGAAGAAAGTATACTTTGTTTGCGTGATCATGTTTGGGGATTTTCCCCATATTTTCGCAAAGTAGACCTAGGCCGAATACGAGGTGGGTGTTATTTCCTGTTATTGTGAACTCTCATGATTTTCTTTTCCTCATTCCGGAGTAAAGATCACCTCAGGTGATTTAGGGATCAACAGAGTCTGCACAAGTCCCAGAGAGCTATTAAAGAGGTAATTATTTTAAAAAGAAGAGGGAGAGAGAGAGAGAGAGAGCGATGGGGAGATGGGGGAAGGAAAGAGAGAGAGTGGAAGGGAAGAGAATGGAGAGGAGAGGAGAGGGAGAAAGAGAGAGATAGAGAGAGTGAGAGAGATGGGGATAGAGACAAGGTCAGAGAGAAAGAGAGCGAGAAAGAGTAAGGAACTAATGCAGCTTTTTTTTCAATCCTTCCTTATAATAATCCTGAAAGTAATTTATCCATATAACCGTATAGTAACAGACATTATGCTATATGTGTGTATCGTATACAAGATTTAATCTGAATAGATTATTAACAGTGCATGGCATTATTGTATGACATGAAATTATTTGCTTCTGACCTCCCTCACATGTGCCTAATATGAGGGTTATTTTTAGTTTCACATTCATGTATAAGTTTACCTTATCTTTATATTTGTTTTATGTATGCACCAACCAATGTGGAGAGCCTCTCGACAGAATTTCAAAAATTCTTTTAGGTGGCCCCCAGGCATTGCTGGTGCTAAATATCATACTGTTAATGTAATATAGTTTTGTCAACCTATCTGTGATGTTTTTCATGTATTGTTATCATCTTGCCTGGAAATGAAATAAATGAGATGAATAAATAAATAAATGCCACTGACAAAGTCTACGTAGTCAAAACAAATTTATATTTGTGCTTGTGCATGATGCCCCTCTCAAGGTTAACACAATTTTCAATTAAATAGCAAAACAAATAAGACTTTCTAGATATATATAATATACGTACTTTAAGAAGAAGAAGAGAAGAGACCGACCATTAATTATCAGCAGGTATCACCTATGTATATGCACACACCCACAAACACACACGAACACACAGCAGCAATACAAAAAACGGAGAGTTCAGAATGAGAAAGAGAAGAAAGGGAATATGTGAGAAAGAGAAGAAAAGATAGAGGTGGGAATAAGAAAGAGAAGAAGGGAAGAGGTGAGAATGTGAAAGATAAGGAAAGGCCAGTCAATGATTACATTGTTGAAAAAATGTAACATTTGAATAGATTTCTAAAACGAGAAAGTGATGAGCTGGATTTAACGTTATTACAAATTGAATTTCATTCATGTATAATCTCCTGTAAAACGGATAGAATGGGCCCTCATATAGTTGAACGCGTAATGGAAATACAAAGAATATCATGTGTACGAGTGTGATACGTATGAAATGAAGAATTAGTTTTAAGCATATTATCGAAAAATATGGGGAGAATCCCTTTGTGATACTTTAACATCAAAAATCATATATCAAGTTTTACAAGTTCAAACACTGGGAGAATTAGTGGTAGACTAGGACTTCGTAAGTCAATCTTTTTGTCCGTCGTATTGTACGGTCTTGTAAAATATATAGCTTATCAATTTAGATTTGTAGGTATAAAATATCTGAGTTTGGATAAAACAGCTACAATTCTTGAAAGCTTAAAAGATATATTAGCAACGTGATACTTCCATTCAAATGACTCATGAATAAGAATGCCTTAGACAATTTATGACTTAGTTCTCTCAATAAAAGCATTTTCAATTATTATCGGGTCAGTGTTTGATGGAATTTTTTCCTTTTAGAGTGGAATAATACATACTTTGTTTTCTTAAAATTCAATAACAGATTGTTACATCTGAACCAGTCGGTTAACATTTGTAATCAGGTGATCTGCCGCGTAGCGTAGCATACAGGGCACCTTTTTTAAAGACAGAATCTATCTTTTTGTTAAGGTGATCTGCCGCGTAGCGTAGCAGAGCATTTCTGATTTCGTCAGAATCTATCCTTTTCCCCTTTCTTTCTGTATGGATTTTGTTCGATTCATATCCCATGAATGACATGGTTAATGACAATGTCAAAGACATTTTCATGACATGTGCCATATGCATGAAACAGCATGATTATTTTTCCACTTTTCTCTCTTTGTTTTGTTTTGTTTTTGGTTTAAGCCGCCAAATGGGGGGAGGGGAGGGGCGGGTGTGCCCCCGCTTGAATCTGCGCGTGGTTAAAAAGGAATTCCTTGAATGCTGTTAGCACCAACAACCGGTAGCCTAGCTATAGCTAGAGCTGGGGTAATACTGGAGCACCTTGAGCACCTTACGTGGTTGATTTATTCGCCTTTAAAATATCCAATATATATATATAAATTCATCATTGTTATTGTTGTTTTTATTAGTGTTTTTGCTGCAGTTGATGCTATCTTTATTTGTATTTTTATTAATACTATTACTGTATTATTTTTATTATTATTATTATTATTATTGTAAATGTACATGTAATAATCATTTTTTTTTTTGCGACAATGAATTAAAGCGAAAAGTAGTAATGAGAGAATAGGTATGAGAGATTATATTAATATAGGAATACATTACACGTACAGTGTAATCCAATATAAATATTATTCTTTGAGCGAGGCTCCTGGTTTGTAGCTCTTTCCTGTTCAGTAGAGCGTTTCCTGTACGTTCTCGGAAATGATTGTAGTCATTATCATACACATTGGCCTAATTGTACAGCCAATTTCTACAACATAGTAGGCCTATAGAATACATGTATCAGGCAAGTTTGTATGAGGTGGGCTTTTTCTCTACTGACTCATACTCATCACTACATACTTGGTGGTGGAGTTGACACGACCCGGATGTTATCCACGGCTACGCGACCGGAGGAAATGCTCCATGTTGCATTGAAGGTTACCTACGAAGGAGGGGAATGAATTAATTATGAAACGTGAATCATGGTGAATGGAATATGTTCATAAAAACTAGGGGAGGGACAAAAACAACGTCGGTTCAACTTCGAGTTAATGTATAATAGAAACATACAAGATCGGGTGAAAATGGTGGCTAAAAGATATAATCAAGTTATTACTTGTTATGTTTAATGATGATTTTAAAAATAAAAACACACAAATGACTTGATAGATAGGATCTAAACTGAGCATTATGGTTATTAGAAGTAACATTTTCTCTTGAGCAAGAGAATAAAATGAGAAATTATTTCTAGTATGTAAACGTATTTGTTTTCCCTTATTAGTATGGTTTCCTCGGTTCACTGGTTTTGAATAATTTGACAAAAACCAAGTACTGGGGAAGTGATCCTTTAACTTTCAAAGGTAACGTGCACAAGGGAATCCCCCTGTTTGTGTATAAACCCATAAACATTAAGTGTAGAAAAAAAAAGGCCTACATATTTATTTGTTTATTAATTTGTTTATTAACCTTAAATATTACAGCTAGATTTCGGGTCATTAGTGACCGAAATACATTCCAGGCCACTTTCTTTGATTGTATCGACTGTCATTAATATCGAAAGCAGCATACGAAAATACGACTTTCCTCCTAATATATATATATATACTAAATATAGATTTTGTATTAGGTGAATAGTGTCTTGCCTATTATGTCACGCGATTGTTCTACCTAACTTTTCCGAGTTTACATGTATAGATTTTTAAAATACTTATTGTGAGAGAAATAACATCTTGCAAAAGCATGTTAAATATTACTTACATAGGTGTTGTGGTCTAGTGGATAGGTCTACGAACTGTGAACCACAATGAACAGGTTCTAATCCCTGCTACAGCACTAATTCATTTGGCAAGGCATTAATCTACACTAGTCACACTCAACCCAGATGTGGTAAATAAGTATCTGGATTATATCTTGAAATGCACAGTGCGCTGCTAAAAGCTGCATGAGCTAAAGTCGGAGTAATAATCTCCAAAGCTCTTTAAAAGTGCATAGGGACGTTTAATATATAATAATTACAGGAACGGACTTTAAAATTTGTATTATAATCATCATTATCTTAATTATTATAATTATTATCATTTTCATTATCATTATTATTATTATTATTATTATTCTTTTGATTTATCATTATTACCACTACCATTATTAATATAATTATTGTTGTTATCATTACCATTATTATCATTATTATCAATATTATTATTAATTTCATCGTCATCATCATAAATTTACGCCTACCGTAGGGTTATTTCCATTGCAGTAGATTCTGATGTTTTCCACCAACTCCCAGACGCCATTAGACTGTAGGCTGACATCATCTATTATAAAACCACAGACAGAAATCGTCAGGCTGCTCTCACCAGAATCAAAGAACTTGTAGTGGAAGGAGAGTAGTCCAGAGTTGTGTTGTAGATTTAGATTTGGTAGTTGGAATATTGCTTGGATCTTCATGCTTTCTCCTCCACCTGTCGTTAGTAGGAACCCATCTAAAGACAGCAAAGAGAGATAATCTGAAATATTTGGAGGTGAATGATATAACTAGACAGAAATCTTATTAAACCGACTAACTTTTAGTGTTAGCTTAGTTTGTATTTCTTATTTCACAACACTTCATTAGATATATTAATAAAAAAAGATACAAGTCATATTCGCAAATTGAAGAAACACGATAATTATGTTAGATATATCTTTAAAAGTTGATGACACTACATTCTAATAAGAAAGAGAGGGGAACAAATCAGTGACATAGGTATTAAAGACAAAATTTGTTGTGAAATATGAGGGAATCTAGCGAAGGCAGGGCTGATCTATAGGTAGATTCTTTTGGGTGAAGAAAAAGACCAGGGGCCATTTCTTGAAATCGCCATACGTTTTTCTTCCTGGACAGCCCACTTAAACCTGTGTTATAAAATTAATACTCGTATTTATGGGTTGTCCACGAACTTAGACTTCTGATGGTTTCGAGAAACTAGCCACTGAAGAGTATACGAACCATTTGCGCCTCCTTGTGGTGCATTGCCATTGCTACCCCGGCCACTGACCGCTCCCCAGGCACCTGGTGAGCTGGCCTGCGTAATACCACATTTGGTCAAATCATTAGACCATGCCCAACGTCCATTTTTCCCGAAATAACAGGTAAATTCTACAAAGCAAACGGAAAAAGATTCGAATTATCCTTTCTTCTCTCAATTTACTCAGGATTACATCAAGGTATCCTAATTAACTATGAACTTATTTGATACATAATGAATCTCCTTTACCTGTAGACGAATAAAGAATTGCTCCCCCTCTCTTTCTCTCTCCCTCCCTCCCCTCTCACTCTTATACTCTTTGTGTACATTTGTAAGAGACTCTTATGGCAAATGTTCTTTTATAATAATAATGATAATAATATCGAATATTTACGAGCGCTAAAAACAATAAGCATCATAGCGCTTACAAAAACAAATATATGAAAAAAGGACAACAAATGAACAGTCTCACAGGAAATAGATCACATAGATCACTGGGGAAAGGATAAACTTTGAGGGATCTTTTGAATGTGGCAAGACAGATAATTTTCCTTATGGAAAGAGGGATGCTGTTTCAAGTCTTTGATGCTACTGCAAAATGTTTTTCTATCAGCGAATCATCCATTAAACATAAATTATATATACCTTATCTTGACATTACTGATTCAATTCAATTCAATTTAGTTTAATAACAAGTTTTTGTAAACATGCATAAACACAAACGTTGGGAGATAAAATCTATCGCGGCCGATAATATACCAACTCTGTCGTAATGAAAAAAGCAAAACAACAACAAAGAACAAGAAGAAGGAAAGAAAATAGAGGGAAAAGGGGGAAGCAGAAATGAGAACACTCACCAGCATATGTACGATGTAACGTTACAATTATCATTAGTGTCAGTAAACACTGAATACGATACATAGACCATAAAATCATGGCAGTTTTTGCTGTTGATTTAAAATTATCTCACAAAACTCTGCCTGCATCAACGTAAGACAAAGTATTGACGTTTATTCTATCATGAAATGCAAAACACGGATCTGTATTGACAATGTCTGAATAAAAATACTCGAACAAGGAAGAACTATAGTCGCGAAAAAAATCCACTTCGAGTTTACTTACTCACGTCACGACCCGAAAAGGAAGGATGTATCATGTATGTTTTATATTTTAGGTGTAGAATTAAAGGGGGAGTGTACCCTGATATTCAATTCTTTTTGATAAAAGCAGGAAAAGGGAAAACATATCAGAAACAGTTCGAGGAAATCCGAATGAAAAATAAGAAAGTTGTTTATATTGCCATCAAACGTAAATTGGCGATTACAAGACATCCCTATCGAACACCTTTGCCATTTGCTCTCCCATGAAAGCACAAAATTATGAATTACCGTTTTCTGTGGTGAAAAATATAGTCATTACTACATGCAACCCGAACATAATTATTACCAAGCTGTTTTTCTCAACCCCTTTTTTATAATATCAAATCCTTCTTCGAAAAAAAAACCCCAAGAAAATCAAATTTATGAAAATATAACTATAAGTAGAGCTACTGTGAAATTGAAAGAGATGCTCAAAGTTTTGGTCACAGATGTTCCATTGGAATGTGTCAATGATTATAAGTTTCTTATGTTTTTTTCGGACATTACATGAATCATTTTTGCAGCAGGTTGAATGTCCCATTGAAACAATGGATTTTTCCTCCTACATGACTCCCATTATTTCTACATTGTCACTCTGTTGTATTGACTGGTCACTTTTGGCCTCGAAAGTAACTGTATTTGTAGTCAGTGGTAAAAGCAAACAGAGTATGAAACAGATCGAATCCATTTAATCAATTTTAGCTTAATTCCGGTTGATTCGAAACCACCTTTTGGGCAATTATTATTATACGTCATTTTTTAGGATATTAATATATTTCTGTGTGTGTGTGTGTGTGTGTAAGAAAGGTTTATGCTACTTGATTTTCTTACAGAGCAAGAAGGAGCGAGGGGTTGGGCGGGAGAGAGAGAGAGAGGAAGAGAAGAGATATGTATATTCACACTGTTGGTTATTAAGGTGGAATAAATATTTTTACCCCAATTTATGGAATGATTTTGACAATAATTTTTTCCTAATAGATCTAGATAATAGTATACATTCTCAGATTTAATTGAATAATAATGTGTGTTTGTTTTGCGTGACTGCTAAAGTATGCATGGGTGTGCTACTATGCTAATCAACTAGGGGTCCTGAAGTATGTGTACATGATATCCGTCATGATAATCTGTGGCATATCAAATAATGGACAAAGAGCGTGTGGAGTTTCCTTGGGAAGGCGATAGGGCAGAATGCACCATTATAATTTTTTGGGGAGGGGGTCAACTGGCTCAATCATATGCTGGATACACCCACTGAAATCTAACTGTTCCGGCTACTAACCCACATGCCTGACATAGCACCCTCACAATAGGTTTTACTTGATTTACTTGAGAACGTTGTTATTCTCAAAACCATAGTACAGGCAGGAAAGGTGCGAGTGTTAATGGCTCGCAACTAATATTGTGACAAATGCTGCACAGAGGCAACGATTTCCCCTCCTATTTGTTACCCCCCCCCCCTCCCCGAAGACCTAGGCTATATGACCATCCATAAAACATAAATTGACATAACTGAGTTAGTTCAATTCAACGTCATTCAATAAAAGGTTATAGTAAACATGCATAAACATAAATATTGGGAGATAGAATCCATCGCGGCTAATAATATGTCAACTCTGTCGAAATGACAAAAGGCAAAATTACAACGACGAAAAACAACATGAAGAAGGAAAGAAAAGAAAAACACTCACCAGCATATGAACAACGTAACTTTACAGTTATCACTAGTGTCAGTACACACTGAATACGATGTATAGACCATAACATCATGTCAGTTTTGCTGTTGATTTGAAATTATCTCACAAAACTCTGTCTGAATATAAATACTCGAACAAGGAAGAACGAGTCGCGAACAAATCCACTTGGTTCTACTTGAACGACAAGAGTAAAATAAATATTTGTTTAGTGCGCTAGCTGAGCGAATTTTGTGAGAACCTTCCTTAATCGTGAATGCTAATATTTGCTATCAGTATGACGAGTCTAATCGAAACCATATTTAGGAATAATAAACCATGATAATAGTTTCATTTTGTATAGCGCTATGTGCAACGTTTCAATTTTTATTGTGTTTTTAATCAACCTGTCGTAAGATTCAATTGTTTCTTTCCGCAAAGGGGTCCATTTTCATAAGGAATGCCAACAAGAAGCTCCCAGAAATAGAAATTCTACTTACCCTAGACAGAGACCTACCAACCCGGACCTAACTCTTACCACATATAAAATCGACCCTTGCCCTCCACGAATTCATATTGCAAATACATACACTACTCTCATCGGTATCCCAGGACCAAGCCCTCATATACGAGACAATAGGGACTTTTAGATTTGCACGTCGACATAGTGGACTGCTACGTGTCAGCCGACGTGCAAATCTAAAAGTCCCTAATAACGACAGCCTTTCTCATCACCGATATCTCTGCATGAACTGACTGCTGATCTCTAACTCAAACGGAGGGAGAAAAAGAAGACTAAATCGTATCGTAGTCTTATATGTACGACATCGTGATACGCAAGTTTGTTAATTGAACACCAAGATATAAGAAACCAATTTCTAACATATTGAGAAAGATTAAAAGATTTATATACTATATAAACTGTCACGTGTTTTTGAATTCTATTATACGCCAATCATACGATTCACTTAATCTCCATGCAGCATATTTGTGAAAATATGTCACTATCATTATCGTTATAACTATTTAAAATAAATTGATATATAATTATTATCAGTTCTGTCATTACGCTTAACCATGCATGATACACGATACATGGCACCGTTTCACGGAACCGTCATACGTACAACTTCACTGACATGCCATTAAACACGTATATTGTAATTTAAATGCGTTTAATGGGATGTCGGTGAAGTTGTACTTGTGATGGTTTCGTGAAACTATGCCCGGGTCGTTCTTCCATTGATGAGAATACACACACGACTGGACAAGGAAGGGTGTGTGATGTGTGTTTAATATTGTAGGTGTAGACTTAAAGGGGGAGCCTACCGTGGTATTCAATTCTATTAAATAAAAGCAGGGGAAAAAAGACAGATCAGACAAAGTTTGAGGAATCTCCGATTGAAAAATAAGAAAGGTTTTTCAAATTGCAATGAAACGTAAATTAGCGATTACCAGACATACCTATAAAACACCATTCCCATTTGCTCTACCTTAAAGGTACTATGTCCCTTTTGCAGGCCCAAAAAAAATGAAAAGGTTAAATTCCAATGGCATATGAAAGATAATACTAATTTAGAACTCCCCTTAAAAAATGGGGCTTGAAAATGTCTTTAAGTGGGAAAATAATGACTGTTAGTTGTCAAATCGACTTAGGAGCTATAGAGCCAATAAGTAATAGTCTTGATTTTCAGACCATTGTACCGCATGGTCGTACGTTTTATGCTGCGCAAAGATTCAATCAGTTTAATTTTGGCCATTACAAGAAGTGGGTTATTGATGTAGACAAATCCTTTACAGCTCATTTTATGTATGCTATTACCAAAGAAGAAGAAAAAGTCAGTCAGTCACTCGATACTTACAATAGTGTCTGACAGTGAAGTCTAGCAAATAAGAAGTAAGATAGAACATACACGACATATTCATAATTCCTGCAAAGTTCTAGAGAATTTGAGGTTGGCTGCAAAAGGGACATAGTATCTTTAAACAAAATATGAAGGATATATTCATTTCTACATGCAACCCGAATATAATCATTACATAGATGTTTTACACAACCCCTATTTTAAGTAAAAATCGAATGCTTCATCGAAAACCCAAGAAAATCAAAATTCATGAAATTAATAGTAGAGCTATTGAGCAATTGGAAGATATGCTCGGAGTTTACGTCACAGATTTCCAATATGAATGTGTTAATGATTGTAACTGTGAATATGATAACTTTCTTATCTCTTATCGGAGATTCCATGAAGCATTTTTGCTGCTATTGTTAAAATCTCCCCCATCAACCTAATATCATGGTAAATCTCCCATTTAAACAAGGGAATTTCCCTTCTACATGAATCCCATTATTTGTACATTGTCACTGTACATGTATTGTAATGACTGGTCTTGTTTGTGATCGTTGATGGTCGCGGTTATTGGTCGCCAAAAGTAGCCCAATGACTGCTGTGTGTTCAAGTCGAGGGAACAAGTTTTGAGTCGGTCATGTCACCTTACATTGTAATAATAGTGATCATTCGTTCGTTATTTATTTTTATTTTTTTACTCATATTTTGTTCCAAATAAAAGGATAACAAGAAAAGTTGCAGGCAGTTTTAACCAATCAGAGATGTATAATTTTGTTATGCTGTATATAATATAGAATGATGACGTGGCCTCATCAAATGACAGTATATTTGAACGGTTTGAAATGACTTTGAGAGTGAATTATTGTAGATCTGTGAAATTAGGGATGAGGATAACTTACTGAATGATAAGGATATCCGTAACCATTATTTTTTTTCTGAAACAAATAGTACGGACAATGTTCAACATAATTAGTCAGAAAAAAATTGCAACAAAAGGTTTTTCAACGGTTTCTAGTAGTATTTGACCTCAGGAATCACATACTAGAAGTATACCATAATTGAAGCTTCAGAAAGCTGTTATTTTCAAGATGGCGTCCAAGATGGCCGCCGATACCTAAAAAATGGTCATAAATCACTTATTATCCATCCTAGAGACATAATTTTGGTGTCTATCCCATGGTTTCGGGGTCAGAGAATCCATTGAGACAAGTATAAATGGTTTGTAATGGTCTAGGAAACCCCAAAATCAAAGATGGCGTCCAAAATGGCCGCCATAACAATTGTCATATGTCACTTATTATCCATCA
The DNA here is from genome assembly GCF_000002235.5 of Strongylocentrotus purpuratus. NCBI lineage: Eukaryota > Metazoa > Echinodermata > Echinoidea > Camarodonta > Strongylocentrotidae > Strongylocentrotus > Strongylocentrotus purpuratus. The sequence continues at coordinate 7,716,236 of NW_022145598.1, forward strand.
GAGAGACATAATTGGGGTGTCTATGCTATGGTTTAAATAATTGAAATTTATCCCAGGAAGCATTTCATTTATAAAGGTTATATTTTCCTATGGCACCAATGAATATTAATAAGTCAGAATAAATCAGGAGAGCTTTGGGTATTTTGTTCTAGTTCATCGTGACTGTGCCATGGACCAGTGATGGCCTGGTGGTAGAGTCGCTGCCCGGCAGCAGTAGACGCAGGTTCAAGTTCCGCTGGTTCAAAGATTTTTTCTGACTTGTTTTTCAATACAGATCGATCAATCGATCTTATTGACTGGGTGTGAGCCACAAATATGTTTAAATACTTGAAATTTCTCCCAGGAAGCATTACATTTATAAGAGAGATAATCTTTATTTTTAGTGAATCTAAGCAACAGGGACGTGAATATAGAAAATTCTAACAAGAACCCTCAAGCCCCCGTCCCCAGCCGCCAGAGCCCCCAAGGCCCCACAGCCCCCTTCCCATAACAAAGGTTATTTTACCACCTCTCCTACTAACGCCCATACCATACTTACTCAACATTTGTCTTTTGCTAAACTCCCCTCCTGCTAGTAAAGCCAAGCCAACATACATCAGAGCAAGAACGACAGCCTTCATGGTGATTGTAGATGTACTGTAGATTAAACTGATCTGGCATACAGCTCAATTGATTTTGATCTCTTTGCTATTGCTAAGCCTGCATTATTAAGGTTTAGGACACACTGTTACTGTACTCTTTACCTGATACAATACCTTATACAACATTTATCAATCCCTCATTGGCCTGGATAATTCGTATTCGGTACCAGATGAATGTATTTTACATTGACAAAAAAAAAAACTGGTATGATACAGAAAGAGAGAGAGAGAGAATAATTACAGTTTTCTTTTCGACATTGGCTTTTTAGTCATCTTAATATAAATGGTACTCGAGCGGGCGCCGATTTCAAATATAAATGAGTCAAACATACTCAATCACTCTATTTATTACGACATAGTATCATTAAAATCCAACACCAACCCCCAAATTAGGCGATATAAAAACGAAATTTAGATCGTTCTTGTCCTGCATTGATTTTAGAGATATCAGAATTGATAAAAATGGCACAAGCTGTCATTTTGATCTCTAAAAGGACTGAAACATAATAGTTTGATTTAGTGTGATTTTAATACTTTTTATTTTTTGTTTTGTTCTTTAACCTTAAACCTAATTTAAGATAATGACAATTGTTGTCATTTGAAACTGCTAAAAGCATTATTCTGCTTGACTATGTTTATCCTGATAAGTAGTAGTTTTTAATTATTTTATCACAAAAGTTAATGGTTTGCATTTGAAATATCAAACTCTATTGGAATCCATATGGCTCCGAATAGTCTCATTGGACAACGCCCCCTATCGTCAGAGTCCAGCAGCCTAACATGTTAGCATACTGACTTTTACCCCCAAAATCGTTAAAAATTCATTTTGTGTTTGTTTAAACGAAAAGCACATCCACCCCGACATACGTTGACACAAGCTCTTTCATTGGAACCCTCATGTTCCATTGACTTTTGAAAGTTCACCTACCGTAATTTGGTCAATATAGGTCGCTAGCTCGCCATTGCCTATATAACACCTGTGAAACAAGTCGAACTTTGGACGCAATTTGCCAAGCGATTGTACGATTATAGGTCAAGCACACGAAGGATAACAAGCATGAATTATCATAGATCAGTTCTGATCGGTTCATTATGTCCATTTCAGCCAACCCCCACCGTAATTTTTCCATTTAGTATAGGCAAGCATTTTGCCGAGGTAAGCAAAAACATGAATATTCATGATCGCCATGGACTATTCGATTATTTACAGAGGGGTGCAACTGTGCACCACATGAAACTCCCCTACTGTAAGTCAAGTATTTCATGTATTATCTAGTTTGGTAGGTTTATTTTACTAACTGTTTAATTATCAGATATCAATGGTGGTTTAAAGATATGGAAAATGTTCTTGTATTTTATATTTAGCAAAGCAATCTCACATACAAATTCACTACCAAGTGTCGTCTAATCCGCCGAATGCCGTCTGTTATATACGTCCAGCGATCGAAAATGAGACAACCGGAGCAATATGAACATGATATTCACCCTCAGCTGCTCGAATTCGTGTTAATGAGTTATTTAATGGTTGCCATTTATTTTACATAGAAAAGGTTGAAAAAGGAAAACCTCGTTGTATTTTTATTCCGTAAATTACGGAATTAAAAATCTTAGTGGAATGATTTTTGAACTAGTATGTTTGACGTCGGACATTCACTCTAGAAAAATCAATGTGTCGAATGGTCTTCCAGGCGATTTTGTGGAGAGTACCACTATAAACCGTTTCAAATCTGGACTTGAGAAATGGTGAAAAGATGCCCCAGATTAATATGATGACAACCCCAACCAAAGGAAACCATGGATAGGAACAACAGTCTAAAGACTGAATAATCCTGGATCAAGTGAGGTACAAGTGAGTAATACTTTGATATTAGTTGTAATATGCAATAATTCGAGAATGACTGAGCGACAGAAAACAAAGTTGCTATTGTTGTTTTATGAAAAAAAACTTGTGAAAAGTCATTTTATTATGTGACATATAAATGACGAAAACGAAGGAGGTGCAAAATATCTCTACGTTCTACATGTGACATCCAAATATTGCGTGCATGGGTTTTGAGCAAATATACATTCTAGTTTCAATCTTGCAACAGTCATTCGAAATGTCCGTTTTGCCCACACGGCATCACAATCAAGTTGCCGCCACGCCATTCAGTCAGAAGCAACTTATGAAAAACAGTTGAAGTGCCTGTTCAAAGAAAATCACAAATATGGCAAATAACGTATCACTAGAAACTGGTAAGCTAACAGATGTCCATCGTACAAGTTTTAGGTCAACTACATATCGGATGATTTATAAAAATACAAATAAACCACCTCCACTGCATTGGGATATACGAGAGATTCGCCAGAAAAATGTCGATGTTTTAATGACCACACAATATGAACCAACCCTGTTTAAGCAGATAACATCCCATAAAGAATGAACATAGTTGCAAAACTTGCAATGCTATTATTTCTCAAATTTTAATAAGTTTAGTGTATATAAATGTGATGGCATTTTACACCATTTAAGAAGGGATATGAAACCAATTCTGATAAGTAAATTCCTTTGTTTGTAAATACACAGGCAGTGGCGTAGACAGGTTCGTACACCTGGGGGATGACTCAGGGGCGGATTTAGCTTTTTGCTAAGGGGGGGGGGGTGACCAAAATAATGACGATGCGGAGCATCGTCCACAGGCCGCGAAGCGGCGATCCGATTTTTTGGGGGGTGTTTATTTGAACCCCGTAAGTGATGTTTTCCTGGCATCTATTAACACAATGGAGACCATAAAAAGCAGTGCATGGTAACGTCTTTTTAAATCAAGTAACAGTTAAATACAGTTATATCCAGAGTTATCATGTGTTTGGTTAAGTTACCAGATGAGTTGAATATCTTCTCACAATATTTGCACTTCAAAGGGTTTCTTGCCAGCGTGCGTTCTTTTTTCTTTCTTTTTTTCTTTTTTTTCTTTCTTTTTTCCCCCTTTTTTTTTGTTTGTTTTTTGGGCCGCCCAAGGGGGGGGGGTTTAAACCCCCCTAAACCCCCCCCCCCGTAGATCCGCGCCTGTTTAATCTTGTGGTTATCTTGTGGTTTCCAAACCACAAGATAACCACAAAATACTTGTAAGATTTTCTTTTTTTTACCGTCTGAATTGGCTTTCACCGTGTGAATGCGGCTAATAACAATAAACACAATTACAATAATGATGAGGATTATTATATTATCATCATCATAATTATTATTATTATTAATATTATAATTGTTATCATTGTTATTAGTACTATTATTATCATCATTATGACTTATTAAGTAAGCAAATATCATTCCCCAAAACCTGGGGGATGATTGTACATGCCATCCCCCCACCTTGTGAGGTGGGGGGGGGGATGCATCCCCCTCATCCCCCCCCCCCCGTTGTCTACGCCCCTGTACACAGGATAGGGCTAATGACCAATCAAAGAAACCACACTTTCAAATTGAACCTCCCCCCCCCCCCCCAGAATGATAGCATGAACGGCATTTGTTCCCTCTTGAAACAACGAACATACCGCGGTGCTGGCGGCTTAAAATTTAAAATACAATAGCGTCTTATTTTGTTTACAAGCGACGGGATCCTTTATTTTTTTATCGCTGCATTTTTCATCAAAATAATACTATGCGCGGGGTCTACAGTGAGGCAATATATTAAATATTTAGCCTGACGGTAGTGAAGGAAGAGAATTGACCGAAGAGAAGATGACAAAACACGCACTTAAAATATGTGAGATGTCATTAGACATCGTCTGCTTGTGCAAATCATGTTCAACATTGTGACGTCATACATCTCAGCGGCGTTCGGAGAGCTCTTCAGTTGCTATGCCAGGGCTGTATTTAAGCGTTTTGTAATTGATGATAATCATTACTTCGAATGTTTTCAAGCAATGAATATTGATAACCTTTCCAAGCAAAGTTTCACCTTTGCAATAATGACAACAAAATTAGTTTTTAAAATCAATGAACCTTCTCTCTAAATACACCGAAAACGACGTATACCGCACGATGAATAAGAGCCCTCAACGTTGAATGTGAGGCAATGTGAACAAAAGGCGTTGCAAAGTCAACCAGCAGTTACTATATTTTTGTAATAAAAAATAATGTAATGGGTCTTCGAAGTCCTAGAATGTAGAAGTGTCGAAGTCGAATGGTTTAAGCACTCGATCCCTGTCACGGCACTAATGTCCTTTGTTAATGCATTAATCTTCATTTGCCACATTCGACCCAGGTGAGGTAAATGGGTACTTAGCAGGAATTAATTCCTTGAAATGCGGGAGCGCTGTAATGGCGCCTCGGAATAGAATTTATAGATAGACGGCTCTATATAAATGCCTATTATTATTATCATTAATGTTAAGTCCTCTAATAAACCTTTTCAAATGACAAACATTTCAATGAAATATATCTACAACATATATTTCTTTTTAAATAAAGGCCTACACCAAGAACAGCTCGAAAATGCAAGGATATTTCCTCATGCCTCTTGTACACGATGCCTCGCATTGAACGACGAGGACTCTGCAAAGACGCCATATTCGGCGTATTTACCTGTGCTTGTTTCCCGACGTTGTGTCTGACGGTCATAACACAAGTCGCCATTAAGATGGCGTAGGATTGCGTCAGTAACCATGGTGACTAGAGCGTTCTTTGCCGTGCCATGTGAGAGTTGCATTCTAATAAAATGTTATTGCAAAAAGAACAGTACAAATCCCGATGGCCGAATGAAATCGGGGAACCTTTTTTTTATCGCGACAAAATAATACGACCTGTATTACTATATTACACAAAACAAAAAGTAGCCTATTTCTCTTTCTATTATGGCACGTGGCTTTTGTGGAGGTGCGAGAACACTTCCAAAAGATTTTTGCAAATGCGAGGAATGTCTCTATAACATTAATCTAAAGATTGTAAATAAATAATTACAAAAAGCTTACAAACAAAAACAAACAGTGAAGAATTAAATGATTTTATGTGATCAGTTTTCATCCAGGATAATGTAAGCACCATCCTCGTTATCATTACGAGCTTTTACTGAGTCAGCAGATTGATACACGTGAGAGTCAGTGTTTTCTATAGACCCTCCTCGTTCCTCCTGCTTAAGGGATTTAGGTATGCGCGTAGAGTAGTATCCTTCACTGTCGGGGATTTCCGAGGATCCCATACCATCCTGTGATCGGAGTATATGCGAAGAGTAGTAAACCTTAGAGCCAGCGGTTGTTCGGTCTTGTGGGTCACGACCCATGACAATGTACCCATCTTCATCGGTACTTCTGGCCGAAACTGGACCTTGGACCAGGCCTACATCTGGCATGTCCGGGTAGTTGTAGTCATGGTCCAATGAGCTGTCCTTCAAAGGAACGGCCCGGAATGGGACGAGGTACTCATGGGATAGTTCAGAATCTGCCGTGGTTGCCGAAGAAACTTTCTTGTCAGGATCTTCGTAGAGAACTTCTCCGACCGAGGTCTCAAGAGGGTTCTTTACTGAAGGATTGGTCCCTGAAGAGCAATGCATTCTATGTGATGAAGGCATAGCGTTTAACGACCGAGATGTTGCTCCTTGGACACTTTTATCCCGAAGTGCCCTGTCTTGGTGTTGTTCATTAGCTCTGTCCGTCACTCTGATAGGTGATTCTCCAGTGTGCTTTAGGCGGTGATATATCAGTATACCTACAACAATGATGATTAGAGAAATGGCGACCGGGATAGAGATTGTAATGGAAATGTGAACCGACGGACCCACGGCTTCTACGGTGGAAAGGTCTAGATAAATAAATAAATAAATTGGTAAATACATCAATTAATCAATTTATATTTAGTTATTTATATATCCGTTTGATTTAAACAGGGCAACACTCTCAGTATCAAAACTGTTTTCCTAAAAGGCCCTTTATAAATTATAGGTTAAAAATACAGAGAAAACAAAGTTTAAATTCAATCATATCATAACATGGATTATTTGTTTTTGTTTCTTGTTTTTAACAGCATGATATAAAGACGAACATTTCATGTGAAAAAGTAACAACAAATAGTTATGATATTGTTATGATAATACCGATAATTATAAAAAAAAAATATATAAAAACTACTACTACTACTACTACTACTACTACTACTACTACTATTAATACTACTTCTACTACTACTACTACCAATAATAATGATAACAATAATAATAACATAATATCAATAACCAAAATTTAAATAATAATATCACTCTTAAATAGCTATAATACAAATATAATACAAATATGCCGCAGTTTTGCCGCGGCATGTCTGAACGAGCCTCATTTTGATTGAATATGTTAATACTACTTCTGACTTATCTACGGTGATGTCACTGATGAAGATTATAAAACCAAATAAAATACCACACATTTACCTATTAAAATAGTCATAACCATTTTAAAGTGGCGTATGTATATTCATGCGCAATCCAATGTACGATTGGCATGCATCATTATAGTGATTACCCGCTACCTAATCGGCTGGGGATTGAGACCAAGGGTTCAGTGAAAGTGATATCCACCAATGCAGTCGTCGCTGAATCACTACCTGATGATCGAGGTGAAGACCTTGTCCACTCCGATGTCGTCACGGTGGTCGTCGTGTGCTCCGCGGTGTTCGTACGGTGTTTCGTCGTGGTGTTCAAAGTGGTTGTTGTTGTTGCTCGAGTAGTTGTAGCTTTGTAATGAGACAGGGATGATTCAAGAACATGCAAATATGTATCAAGCGTTTAGTGATTCAACAGCATCAAAGATTATTATAATGATGATAGATAAAAATAGGCCTAGATAAAATTTGTGAGGCACCAAATACTTTTAAAAAATCAAACTCTCAAGGTGCGCTAGTGCAAAAGATAAAAAATATACACAAAAGTATTATTTGAGTACGATACAACATCATAAAAAGAGAAAGAAAAAGGAAAGGTACAAAAATTATAAAGTGTCAGAGTCGAGTTTTTTAAACCCTTCAATGTATATGCTGAGGTCTTGAGTTTGAGACTCGGTGCACCCAGGTGTACAATGGGTAGGCTTACCGGTAGAAAGGAATTACTGAATGCTGTAAGCACCAAAATCGGTAGCCTAGCTATTATAACTAGGGCTGGTATAATACTAGAACGCCTTGAGCATCGTGCGTGGTGGATATGTGTGCCCTTAAAGGTAAAGTTGAGTTCTGGTAGATATAGAAAATATATTCTCACAGATTCCAACGAATCTTACACCAAATGTTCAATATTACAAATAAATGACATGTGCCAAACAATTTTGGTAGAAAATATATAGTTGCTGAATATTGAGCATAGAAAGATAAGGAAATCCAGGTAAGTAGGCCCGACAGCATCTGCTTTTTTAAACACAGGTCACTATGTGCAAATGGGAATTGTTTTTTTTTAATCGAAAATGAGGCCATGCAGTAAGTTTTTGTACTTTTTTTATTTTTTATTTCTACTGCAGGATAAACGATCCAGAATAAATCATAGCAATTATCTCTTAAAATACGATTCCCATACCAGAGCTCAAGATTAGCTTTAAAATATCCAATATATATCAATAAGTTTATCATTACTATTGTTGTTTTTACTAGTGTTGTTGTTGTTATTATTATCATTACTATTATTATTATTATTAGCAATGTAATTATCATCTTCATTATTGTTTTTGCGACGATGAATTAAAGCGAAAAGTAGAATCGAGAGCATAGGTATGAGAGATTATAATACTATAGGAATACATTACACGTTCAGCGTATTTTTGATATTAACATTATTCTTTGAGCGAGTATCCTGGTGTGCAGCTCTTTCCTGTTCAGCATAATTTCTTGTACGTTCACGGAAATAATTGTAGTAATTATCATACATATTGTTGATATTTATAGAAATTGAATTGTGTAATAAAAATAATAGTTTGTTGTCGGTGTTATCTATAGAGACCCTCGTATATATATATATTAAAGGGATCCGGTAACTTTGTCTCAGATTCTGAAACAAATCATGGATTTAGGTCATGCTGCAATGATAATTATGAACCTTTAGGTCAGTCAGGAACCCTATGACTTTTACAAGCCGATCGCCTGTCCGATTATCAAGATATTTATGATTGGAAATCGAAACCAAATTTTGCGTTTTCCTAACGGTTTTCATAACAATACAGTCTTTTAAGGGAAACGAGTATGGTAAAACCGATCACTCCAAGATTTTTTACTTTTTTGAGGCACTTCTTGATCATTTTGAAGCGCAATTGTTTTAGGACTTCAATATTACACCATATCGTAGACACTGATAACACGTAGGGCCGTGAACCTCAGATTTAACTTTGTTAAACGACGCCTTTAAGAATTTCAATGATAGTATTGATGAGTGTCTTGAAAAATTATCTTGCGAAAATAAGAATAATTATATTACGGGTGATTTCAAAACGATTTTTTTCTTTAAATAACGTTAGTTCCAATAATTGTATCAATAATTTTGTGGACATTTTATACCATAACTCATTCCGTTCCGTAATAGACAAGCCCTCACGAATTACCACAAAATCTGCAACTCGAGAATATTCTAACTAATGTACACGCTTCCCGAATTCAGTCTGGGATATTCTACAGTGATATTGATTGATTGATTGATTGATTTTATTTATTTCATTTCATATAACAATTGTTTGCACAATAAAGAATATAGTTGACAAAGTAAGATCAAAATTATGAAATTACAAATCAGTTGCCCATATGTCAAATAACTATCTTATACTGTGAACAATCCACCTCAGAAATACCCTCTCCTATCATACATAAAACCGATTTATCATCTATTGATTCTATGAAGAATGATCTATCCAGTATTTTGTGGGATGAAGTCTTAGCGTGTGAGGATTTTTCGAACCATTATAAGCCTTCTACGTATATTTACAGTTCTGTGGTCACCGGCCACTGGCTTCATCGACACGTAGTTCCGTTATGTGAATGAGTAAATTACGACAAAAATATACTACCAATCAAAACAAGTTTAATACCAGAAGAAAGCTAACAAATAGTATGTTCATTAGCCGCTAAATAAAAATAAAAAACAGAAAATGCAATAAATTCTCAATAATTTATTGCATTTTACCTCGGTCCCAACATAACAAATCCTCTGGACGGCCATGCATTATGGCTCAAGGCATGGGCACACAGAGGATTTGTTTAATGTTGGGAACCGGGGTAAAATGCAATAAATTAGCCCCCGCTGCGTACAGTCATGGCTCAGTGACAAAGCAATGGCCTCGTAACTGTGAGGCCCTAGGATCAAAACCGTGTCGATGTGCTATATTAGTGCCCTTTTGTGGGGCATTAATCCTCATTACTGTCATTTATGACTTAAGGGCGTAGGTCCCCTAGTTGATAAGCATAGTAGCATACACATGCTTTAGCAGTCACGCAAAACACACATTGTCAAATTATTATTAACAAAAAATCTGAGAATGTATCTATTATTTAGATCTCATCAATAGTGATCTGTCAGTTTATGACAGATTCAGTGACCCATTCAACATTCTATATCAAGTGTCTCTCCAAGTTTCTCTCCAAGTTCCTCGGTCTTGAGCCAACCGTTTCATCGTTTCATACCCTGTTGCTCCACATTGTGTGATAACATCATCTAGAAAGCCTTTACGAGGTCTTCCCCTCTTTTTCTTTCCATAAATACGACCTTCTATGACTCTGAGCATCAAGCCCTCATCATGCCGCCTTATGTGTCCAAGTCATTTCTTCTGTCTCTCTCTAATCGTTTGAATCAGCACCCGACTTTCTTGAGCTCGATGCAACACCTCTTCATTCGAAACTCTGTCTCTCCAAGACACACCTAGTAATTTGCGCCAGCACCACCTTTCGACCGCCTCCAATCGCTGCATGTCCTTTTTAGTGAGTGTCCACGTATCAGCCCCATACAACAGTACACTCAAAACTAGGGACTTCACAAGACGTTTTCTCAAACTAAGATCAATGTTGTGGCTCATCAGGATATCTTGTCTTTGAAAGAAGGCAGCTCTTGCCAGAACTGAGCGCAAGTTTACCTCTTTGGCAGACTTGCCATCCTCAGTCAGCACACTGCCTAGATATTTGAAGTGGTTGACTTGCACTAGTCTGTTGCCATTTATCATGATAGTTATTTCTTTTGTCTTGCCTTTACTTATCATCATCACCTTCGTCTTCTTCTCGTTGATTCTCATGCCATAGCTCCTGACCACTTGATCCATCTGTACCATCTGTCGTTGAAGACCATCGTCAGTGACAGCGAGCGTGGCCTGATCATCGGCATACCGTACAGACCTAATCAACACTCCTCCAACAATCACTCCTTCTTCTAACATTGCCAGAGCTTCTCTTACCATTGCCTCTGCATAGATATTGAAGAGAAGAGGAGACAGAAGGCATCCCTGACGTGTTCCACGTCCAATGATGGCTGGTTCAGAGACCCCATCTCCAACGCGAACGCTAGTAGTCTGAGACATGTACAAGGATGCAATCAATCTACGGTCTTTCCAATCAACACCAATGGCTGACAGCACTTCCATCAACCTAGTCCAATTGACACGATCAAAAGCTTTTTCGTAGTCCACAAAACAGATATATAGGTCCTGATCATGCTGTATACATCTCTCACTTAGTATTCTCATCACAGCGATTGCTTCTCGAGTGCCGACCCCTTTTCGAAAGGCAAATTGGTTAATTCCAATATAATCTCTGGACCTCGCTTCAATCCGATGGTAGAGTACCTTTAGTAATACTTTTGAAGCATGTGATACCAGGCTGATAGTGCGGTGATCCTCGCATCTGGTTGCCTTTGTGGTCTTCTTAATAGTTATCAACTGGCTTCTTGTCCAATCATCTGGCCAGATTCCCTGTTCATATATATGTTGACATAGTTCAGTCAGTGCCATTATGCCAGCTTCCTCCATATTCTTGAGCATTTCAGCCGTAATGTTATATTCACCAGCCGCCTTTTTCTCCTTAAACTGACAGACTGCAGCACGCACCTCTTCTGGGAGTAAGGAAGGACCAACGTCATCCGCCATGACATAATCTTCCATTTCCAAGGGCAGAGCGACTGGTTTATTGTCCCTTGCATACAACTCCTCTACGTACTGACGCCATCTCTCCTCTATGTCCCGTTGGTTGGTTGGTTAAGCCCCTTTCACACCGGATCTGCGTAGAGTTGCGTAGTGTTGCGTACCGACTACGCCGAAGTTAAGCTGCGTACTCATGAATAAATTGATGCTTCTGCGTAGTCCCTGCGTAGGTTTTGCGTAGGCTTGCGTATAGTTACGTACCCTGTGCGTAGGCACCGCGTACCTACGGCGTAGGCAATTGGCGTAGGGTTACGTACGCTTGCGTAGGCCTGGCGTAGGGTTACGTACGCTTGCGTAGGCCTGGCGTAGGGTTGCTAAAAGTGGCATTTGGTACACAGTTTTGACCGTTATATGTTCAATTTGTTAGTAGGTATTAACAACTGCTGAGGCTATTTTGCAGTAATGTTAATTTGTTCAAGATATTATTTTCCAAAAAATGCAGACATTTTTGTGGATGTACTACATTGTTATACTCATTTACAAGGATAATAAATGAACTTTCTGTTGATGTACATTGCAAGGTCACGTGATGTGATTCGATACCTCAAAATGCCAACAAAAGAGCGCTTATTTTGATTTGTGAATAAATGTGGACAGAAGTTGATATTTGTTGACCATATCCCTTTTTTTCACTCATTTGTAAATATCATTCCATAACAGTTTCCTGAAAGTTTGAAGACGATAGCTGTTGTCCTTTGTCCGTAGCGTATATGTGAGTGACAATGTAATGATATAAATGTTAGTCATTTATTACTTTTGACATACACACTCACTCAGTCTCACTAACAGAGTGAGACAAAATTATTTCTTTGCTCATTTCAATTAAACAAAATTATTTTACAAGCATACAAACAGGGCCATAAACGTACACACAAGCAAACAAACCGACACAAATACATACAGATTTCCACAAAACATAATAACATTTCGCAAGAGGCATCGGTTTGTGAGTCTTATCTCTGTTTATTATATCAACAGCCTGAGATGTCAACATCACAAATTGAATAAACCATAACAAAACAAAACATGTCAGTCTGAAAATTCTTGTAGTAGTACAAACAGAATTACAAGCAAGAATACAAAATAAAGTCAAAGAAACACTATTTCTTCATGAACAGTATAAATGTGAGAAGGCACACATGTAAACAAAAATAGCATTTCCCTTCAAAATAATGATCAATACCTGCCAAGTTTACATCCAGGTATATACAACAAAAAATCTTTATACGTTTTTAATGCTTCGTCGGACTGGCGTAGGGTAGCGTATTGTTGCGTAGGCTTGGCGTACAGTTGCGTAGGCTTGGCGTACAGTTGCGTAGTTTCTGCGTAAAAAGTCTACGCCGAAGGTACGCGAAAAAAATTAAACATGTTTAATTTTTTGCGTTCATCTCGCGTACCCATTTGCGTCCCTCCGCGTACAGTTGCGTAGGGTTGCGTACAATCGGCGTAGGGTTGCGTACGATCGGCGTAGTCGCTACGCAACTCTACGCAACTCTACGCAAGGCCCGGTGTGAAAGCCCCTTTAGCAGTTCTCCATTAACATCCAGAACCCCTATTGTGTTGTTCTTTCCTTTCCCTTTGTTCATATCGTCACTAAGAACTTTCACTTTATTGTACATAAGGTCTGTTCTCCCCCCGCGGTTTAGATCCTCTAATTCCTTGCACTGTTGTTCCCACCATTCAGTTCGTGCTGTGTCTGTAGCTCTTCTTAGTTCGTTATTAAGCCTCTTGTAACCCCTTTTTCCTTCTGCAGAGTTGTCATTTTTCAGCGTTCTTCTCTGATCCATCTTATCTATCATTTCCTCCGTTATCCATGGTTTACGGATCTTCTTTCTCTTACTGAACCCAACGTGTTCTTCAGCACTACCATGCAAGGCACCCTTTAGATTTTCCCATTCCTCTTCAACCGAGGGCCCCTCTGGGAGTTCTTTAGAGTTCAGCCGGGATTGGACACCACGTGCATACACTAATGCATTCTGTTTCAACTTTGCATTACCTATTTTTGTCACTTTACAGCCCCCTCTCATCTTCTTTAGTTTCAGCTGCACTGTCATCAGCACCAAGTTGTGATCCGAGTATTTTTAAATTATTTTAAAAATAATTCCATGAATTTGGGTAAAACAAAAATACTCCAACTATATGAGCGACAGTGTGTGTATTTTTGTAAAGAACTTATAAAACATAAAAATCATGATATTCTCATGAAATATTATTCATGAATCAAATCCCTTTAAGTTGTCCAAAAATCAAAATTCTTGGAGTAACCTTAGACGACGAACTATCTCTCGAAAGCCATCGTTCCACTATAACTAGCAAAATCTCAAAAACTGTAGGAACTCCTTGTAAAGTTCGTGATTTTTTGCCAGAAAAGGAAATCTATATGCTTTATAATTGTCTAGCCTTGCCTTATCTTCAATATTGTAATATTATTTGGGCGAATGTTGGAACACCGAAATCGGAATCGTTACACAAATTACAAAAGAAAATTTTGAGAATATGCACAAAGTATTGCTTTAAATCACATTCGCGACCATTATTCTTCCCGTTTAAAAACCCTAAATATATATGATAAACATATATTTCAAATAGCATTAGTAATATTTCGTACAATTTATGATATAACTCCATGCGATGTGTCCCAAATGTCTGCCATACATAGAACGGTCTATTATCACAATACTCGCTCAATTAATGTCATTATCCCAAAGTTAAATCACAGATTTTACTTAAAGGTGAAATTCAAAGAAAATCACAAATATGTCAACTAATGTATTACTAGAAACTGGTAAGCTAACAGATGGCCATCGTACAAGTTTTAGGTCAATTACATATCGGGTGATTTATAAAAATGTAAATACAACCACTTCCATAGCAGCTGGGATATACGAGAGATTCGCCGGAAAAATAACGATGTTTTAATGACATCACTATATGGACCAATACTGCCCAAGCAGACGACATCCCATAAAGAATGAACATAATTGCAAAGCTATTATTTGTCAAATTATAATGAGTTTAGTGTATATAAATGTAATGGCATGTCAAACCTTTCAAAAGGGGATATGACCCGATTCTGATAACTAAAATCTTTTGCTTGTAAATAAACAGGATAGGGATTAATTCACAATCAGAGAAACCAGACTTTCAAATTGAAAAACACACGGAATGATATTAAGGACGGCATTCGTTCCCTCTTGAAATGCCGAACATACCGCGGTGTGTGCAGCTGAATGTATCGCTGCATTTGTCATCAAAATAAAACCATGCGTGGGGTTTAGAGTGAGGCAATAGATTATACATTTAGCCTGACGGTAGTGAAGTATGAGAAAGAACTCAAGAGAAGATGAAAACACAGGCACTGAAAATGTGTGAGATGTCGTCATGGGACATCGTCTGCTTGTGCAAATCATGTCCATACTGTGATCTCACACATCTCAGCAGCTTTCGGAGAGCTCTTCAGGTGCTATGCCGGGGCTGTATTTAAGCGTTTTGTAATTTATAATAGTCATTACTTCGAATGTTTCCAGGAATTACATTTTAATAACCTTGTCGAATCAAAGTTTCAACTTTGCAATAATGAAATAAAAGTTAGTTTTTAAAATCAATGAATATCTACTTTAACTCATTCAGACACAGTGGTCCACGCGTGTGGAATAATCTTTCAGAGGAAGTAAAGAGTTCAACAAAAATATCTTCATTCAAAGCAAAGTAGCAAAGCAAAGCAGGGTATATATTGATGCTTATTCAAATTATTATTGTTTTCATTAGATGAATAACTACCATTAACACCCCCACCCTCCCGGTATGATTGCTGGTTTTAGTTGGTGTAGCGTGTTACTAGGACTACCTAGTTAATCTGTATAATTTTGTATTTTGTTATTGCTATTGTTTATACCATGTATTTTCCCCTTTACAGGGACCTACTCTGTACAAGTTTGTATAAAAAATTTCTGTACTTTTAATTTTTTTCTCTCTTACTATGTATATTTGCCATTTTTATATTTAATATAATATTGTGTTTACGCTTGAGAAGAATAAATAAATTGAACTGAACTGAAATGAACGGAACTGAATTGAAATTAACTGAACTGAACTGGACGTTGGCTTAATAATTATGCAGTCAATTTCTACAACATAGTAGGCCTATAAGATACATGTATCAGGCAAGATTTATTCTCAGCAGTCACCACTACATACTTGGTGGTGGAGTTGACACGACCCGGATGTTATCCACGGCTACACGACCGGAGGACGAACTCCATTCTGCGATGAAGGTTACCTACGAAGGAGGGGAATATCATTCATGAAACGTGAGTTTTAGCAAATGATTTTTTTCTCTCCCCTAAAATATACAGGAGAGGAAAAATGACACCAAATTAATTTCGAATTAATGTTTAATTAGCAAACACACAAATGACTTGATATATTGGATCTAAATTGAACAATATGGTTAGGTATTTAATTATAACAATAATAAAAGTTAGTTGATATATATAACGCTTTTCAGGACCGAAGGCCCTCTCAAAGCGCTTTTCAGATAAAATATATATATTATTACCCCTGTCATCGGATTCAGGCTTACCCGCCCACAAAGTATGCACAGTCTCAACTCCCTGCCACGCGTTATTTTTACAAGTGCACACTTGCTAATCTTCTAAGCACATTAGCTTTCGCATCCTTCCGGATACCAATTTAACATCTGGACGGAGAGTGACAAATGTAGTGTCAAAGGACATTAGTGCGGCGGTGGGACTTGAACCGCGGACCTTGTGATGATCCACATGAAAAGTGACATATCCACTCATCCACGACACCTCTACACTTGTCTATAAGAAATCATTTCTAGTGTGTAAACTGTTTTTTTCTTCTCCCTTCTTAGTATATGGTTACTTCGTTTCACTGGTTTTGCATAATTTGACAAAAATCAAATACTGGGAAAACGATCTTTGAACTTTTAAGGACACCGTGCACAAAAGAAGTTCCATGTTTGTGTAAACAGTAAATGAAGAAGAATAAGTCCTACATCTGTATTTTTTGTTTACCTTTCATATTACAGCTTAATTCCGTGTCATAAGACACGGAAATACATCCAAGACCACACTCTTCGATTGTATGGACTGATTTAGTTTTCTAAAGCGACATACGAAAATAAGATTTTCCTTCTAATATACTGATTTTTTTTTTTGTATTAGGTAAATATTGTCTTGCCTATTATTATCTTCCTTACTTTTCCAACTTTCCATGTATAGATTTTGTAAAAACTTCGTTTGCGAGGAATAACATCTTGCAAAAATCATTACCAGCATTATTATTACTTTTATTATCAGTATTATTATGATCATTATTATCGTTTTTATTATTACCATCATCATCATCATCATCATCATCATCGTCACCATTATTACCATATTGTCATTATTTGTTTCATTACCACTATCATCATTACTGTTATTATTGTTATTTCTATTATTATTGTTGTAATTATTATTATCATTGTCATCATTATTAATGTCATCGTCATCATTTTAAATTCACACCTACCGTAGGTTCGCGTCCATTGCAGTAGATTCTGATGTTTTCCACAAACTCCCAGTTGCCATCAGACTGTAGGTTGACATCACTTTTTATCAAACCACATACAGAAATCGTGAGGATGATCTCACTAGAATCAAAGAACTTGTAGTGGAAGGAGAGGAGTCCAGAGTTTTGTTGTAGATTGAGATTCGGTAGGTGGAATATTGCTGAGATCTGCTTTGTTACTCTTTGACCCGTCGTAAGTAGGAACCCATCTATATAAAGAAAGCCAGGAGTCATAATCTGATATATTTAGAGGTGATTGATTTAACTAGAAAAAAAATTATTAAACCTTTTTAGTTTTAATATTACTATATATTAGCTAAAGTGCGTACTTATTTCACAACACTTCATAACATATCATACATTATAATAAATGATAAACGTCAGATACACAAAGTGAAGGAACATGTGAAATATATCTTTAAAAGTTGATTACAATACATCATAATAAGAAAGAGAAGGGAAAAAATCAGTACAGGATGAAATATGTATAAAAGACAAATTAATTTGGTTGTGAAATATGAGGTTATGTAGCGAAGGGCATTGCTTCTATGGGTAGATAGATACCTTTAGGTGAAAATAAAGAATCAGGGGGCCGTTTCTCAAAATACATCTAACTTTTTGGACTTTCCATTGAACTTAAATATCCATTGGGAAGATTATGACTAAAAATTATGTACTCTATTAAAATGAAGAATATTATTACATCTGCATGGTTCATCCACCGTGTTCAAGGTCAAACACATAACCTGGGTCACACTTCAGACTTAGTTTTACCTGAGATTATTCAGTGGTACTAGGCTGCCATACAGTCGATACATGCATCTCTGATCATTACATGATCTGCTCCTCGCTGGCTAAACAGAAATCAGAGCCAATCTCTTTTACTTCTTCCTTACGCAACTATCGCAAGATCGATTAAATTCAATTCTCTAATGCATTACATGAATTAGTGTCATCTCAACCTGCAGGATTAGATAATGAATCCTTATTTGATTGGTATGTTTCTGGAGTCACTAAGGTACTTGATACCTATGCTCCATCGGAAACCGATTCTCGCCCTTTGAAGCTACGTAGACCTTGGTTCAATGAGTCTGTGCTTCCTGCACGCCAACATCGCCGTAAAGCAGAACGGAAATGGCTAAAAAGACTGGACTCAGCTCGCAAATTGTTCATAGAAGTTTATAAGAATGTAATAAGTCATTGATATCGCTAAAGAAGATTTTTTTTTTAAAGATAAGTTGGCTTCATGTACTGTCAAGGAGGCATATCAGGCAGTCTCCATCAGTTGTTACATTCAGAAAGGCCTTAAAAACACATCTTTTTTGTGCAGTTTGTAGTTGTAAGACTGTTTTTCTTATTATATGTATTTATTATGTAATTTAATTTTCATTCACTGTAAAGCGCTTTCGGTCTTATGGGAAAAGCGCGGTATAGGTTATAGTAATAATAGTAATAATGATAACGTGTGTTTATAGAATTAACACGCGGATCTATGGGTGATCCACGAACTTAGACTTCTGACGGTTTCGAGAAACTGGTCCCTGAAGAATATACGTACCATTTGGGCCTCCTTGTGGTGCATTGCCATAGGCATTGTGGCCACTGACCGCTCCCCATGGTGATGAGCTGCTCTGCGTAATACCACAATCGGTCAATGTATTAGAAAAAAATGCATTTTCCCCGAAATCACATGTCCATGGGTCTACAAAGCAAAGCAAAGCGAAAACAATTATTTGAAGAAAGAAAAAAAAAATCACATTTACCTGTAGACCAATAGCATTTGTTCCCAATAAACAGAACACCAAAAAGTAACCTCTTTTGGGAGTGTATTTTAAGTGATTTTAAAGTATAGTGCCTTTTGAACTAGATTTAAACGTTATCGACACGTGCCTTCATTTAAACAAAAAAGGTACTCCTGTTCACGTTTTCATCTAACCTAAAAACCACCAGTTTATCATGCGACTAGAGTAACGTGATTCCACTTACCTCTGTAAATCAAGTGTTTATGACCAAATAACCACTTGACCAAGCAACGAGTTTTTTGTCCGTTAACCGATGGTGGCGATAAATACGTAATTATTTGGTCTTGTAAGCACCTTTATTGATTGGTTTCACAGGTTATCCAAGGTTGATGGTAATAATCACGTTACTTACACCGGCTAATCGTCGTATTGTTCTGTCCGTGAATCTCTGGTTATATTCAACTAGTAATTCTGAGGTGTCTTACACACCTCTTTAAAAGGTTTCAAAGTTACCATAAATTTCTTGGTTATGATCACGTGGCTCAAGCTGATTACTAATCTAAGCTGTGAAAACGTGATATGTAGGTGTGAAAATTAGTAATTATTAAGTGTTTTAAAACACCTTTTTAAATGGTAGTCAAAGTTGCCATAAGTTCCGCGGTGATGATCTCGTGACTCAAACGGATTATTGATCTAAGCTTGTCATATACGTGACTTTTAGGTGTGAAAATTAGTCATTATTAGGTGTCTTAAAACATCTATTTAAATGGTTTCAAAGTTACCATAACTTTCTTGGTGATGATCACGTAGTTAAAACTGATTACTTATCTAAGCTGTGAATCCGTGATATTTAGGTGTGAAAAATTAGTCATTATTAGGTGTATTAAAACACCTATTTAAATGGAAGTCAAAGTTGCCAATAAGTTCCGCGGTGATGATCTCGTGACTCAAACGGATTATTAATCTAAGCTGGGCATACGTGACTTTTAGGTGTGAAAAATTAGTCATGATTAGGTGTCTTAAAACACCTATTTAAATCGTAGTCAAAGTTGCCAGCAGTTCCGCGGTGATGATCGCGTGACTCAAACGGATTATTAATATAAGCTGGGTATTCCGTGTTTTCCATGTGTGAAAATGAGTTATTCTTGGGTGTCTTGATGGTTCCACAGGCACAGTTACCATTTAAGTTCCGTGGTGGTAATCCCGTGACTGTTGGCATATTTCTATGTTCACCAGTTGATAACTGGAGTGTGCATATTTCCAGTTGCACCAGTTGATGACTGAGCGTTGGCATATTTCGAGTTGACCCAGCTGACACCAATTCATTTGCATATTGAATATGGGGTGCGTGCAGATCTATGTTTTTTAAACAATTTATCTGAATTTACAGCATATTTCTTAATTACTGATGATTTAGTTATATGCAATTCATTTCGAAAATACTACAAATATAAATTACCAGTTATTAGGACATTTCGCTACTTCGTATAAATAGTTAAACATGAATAAGGGAAACATTAACTGTGAACTAAAATAATTTCAATAAAGTACAAGTATACGAATTTATTTCGATTAATTCAATTATGTAAGTCTACTTATTACCAATGCCCTTACATTGGAAATACAGACGTACCAGTATGGAAGTATTGTTGCTGTTCAACCGGTTGGAAGTTTTACCAAATGGTTCTAATGGCTCAGCTAGACCAGTTGAATTATAGCTGGCCTGGATCAACTGGATCATTTAGCCCATTTCAATTTCCAGGATTACCAGTTGGCATTAAATGGTTCATCAACTGGACCAGTTGCAACTAGCTTTCTCTTCTGGGATGTTTGCACCCCGCTCCCCCCACCCAACCCCCTCTAATCCCAAACTGCTTCCGGCGCGCCTGGACGTAATTATGGAAGATCCACGACACGATGTTCAGAAACGGGATGAGAACGTCATTATTTTGGTTCATTTATTGTGTAACATTTGCGTAATTATTGGGTTGAACGCGGGTTACAGTAACAGACTTCCTCTTCGACGTAAATTTCACGTGAATGAAGAACATGATTCATCTCAAGTCAGCCTCGTAATATTCACGTGAATTTCACGCAGATATTCTGACTAAAACTATCACTAACGCTTCACGTGTTTCTGTGACGCGATAATTTCGTGTATGAAGATGTAATTTCATAACCAAACAAACACGCGAGTATTAGGTTTACAAACCATGGTCTCCAAGGTAGGGATAATCACGTTATTATAATGGTGATATTGCAGTGACAATTGCGTGATTTAGTGCACGTGTGTTTTAAGTTACCTAATGCAAAAAACGTATTAACACATTTACGTAAATGTCCGGTGTTTGAAGAACGTAACTCTCCTCAAGTCGATACCTTGATATTGACGTGATTTTCACGTGATTTTGTTTATTGGGTTCTCTCTCTCTCCCTCCCTCTCCCCTCCCTCTCTCATTCTTATTCTCTTTTCATACATTAGTAGGAGACTTTTATGGCAAATGTCATTCTATCAGCGAATCATCTATACAACATGAATGATTTCGACCTCAACTTGACATAACTGATTCAATTCAATTCAATTTAGTTCAATAAAAGGTTTATGACACATGCATCAACAAAATATTGAGAGATAAAATCCATCGTACCGACAGCAAAAAAAGAACTACAAGAAGGAAAGGAAAGAAAAACGAAGGAAAAGGGGAATGCAGAAATGAAAATACTGACCAGCATATGAACGATGAAACGTTAATATTATCACAAGTGTCAGTACACGCTGAATACGATACATAGACCATAACATTATGGCAGTTTTTGCTGTTGATTTTGAAATTATCTCACAAAACTCTACCTGCATCAACGAAATATTGACTTGTATTCGATCATGAAATGCAAAACACGGATTTGATAGCAGTGCTTTTGATACCGTTAATCATTGCATTTTGCTAAATAGATTAAAGGAAATAGGTCTCAAGGGTATTGTATTGAAGTGGTTTATGTCATATCTTTCTAGTAGATCACAATAAGTTTGTATCCGTGATGCTACCTCTGCTTCAGTTAGTTTAGATTTTTCAGTCCCCCAAGGATCTGTTCTCGGTCTTTATACTCTGCCCATACAGCATATTGTTAAAAACACAGCATCAACTACACTTTAATTCGTCACTTTGACGAATTAGGTGATACGTATGCTATTTTTGTATCATGAAAGTGTGTCGATGATGATCTTATGATAATATTCATAAATACGATAATGACGATATTAATGATGATGATTTTTTGGTTTTAAATGACGATGACCATGATTGAAAGTGGTATAGCGCCCCCTTCAGGTATTCGATAGAGAATTGTTATATGATTAAACTATTAATTTACTAAACAAGCTCAATTTTTCACCTGATCGCAGAGCCTACCAATCATTAAACTGATATTTCGACGCACTACATACGCAGCATAATGTTGTTAATAATAGTAATATTGACTGCCTAATTCAGGGCAATACGACTTGTCATATATCACCCTCACCTTCTTCTTTTTTCTTTTTTTTGTAACATGAATTTATTGATAAATATATGCTTTTGAACAAATCAAACAATCATACACAATCAATTGAAATAACATCGTGGCTTCTTAACATAGTTCAAATAAAACATGTTTCGTTTTCGTCAATAACAGTGTTTTCAAAAATGCATAGCTTTTTTGTTTTACATTTCCTTTCGATCTTTAATCGGTTGTGGATTAGTCTTTTGAAAATACAAAGAATAGATACTTCATGAAACATGAGTTTGCGATTTTCTGCTTGCATAAATGTTAAATAAACTGCATATTTTGCATATATGATAAGAAAATTTAAACTTTTAAATATTTTGTTTTTCAAGTTATAACCTTCAATTAAAACGAACTTATCAAAAGAAAAATTAACATTGTAAAGCTTTCGAATTATGTCTCCAAATTTTAACCAAAATAATCTTGTGTGCTTGCATTTTACAAATAAATGGAGATTGTCGTGTAACTGATCATCATATTAACATAAGGGATTGTTACACAATTTCCATTTGAATAAATTATACCTATTTGGTAATAAGTTGTGTAATAACTTAAAATTGAATTCTAATATTTTTTTTTCTTTCATAGCTTGTAAATTAAATGACCATATGATTTTCCAGTCGATTTGTTCGGTACTATTTAACATTTCTTCCCATTTCTCTTCGATTGGAGGTCTAACAATTGAATGAATGGACAACGTAGAGTAAAAAAACTTCGATTTTCGTTTAGTGTTAACATTCATTAAAACATTTTTCATGACACCTTCATCTTCTTCTCGTGTCGCATCATATACATGTACCTGTCTTAACATATTCTGTTTCCAAACTTTGGGAATTGCATTTACTATGATATAATATTCCTGAAACAAAGAAGCATGTTTTTTCTCAAATCTTTCTTCAATTTCTCTCAATGACATAAATCTAGATTTTTTTACGACATCATTAATTTTCAAAAGGCCTACATCGAAAGATTTTTTAATAAATAATACATTTTTGTTATGATCTCTTATATTTGAGTTAAACCATATGTTTTCACTTCTAACATTAGTACATTGTAAATCAATTGGCGTCTTACATTCTACTATCTCTTTAAAGTCGAACCAAGTATATACCATATTCTTGTAATATTGGGGCATTTTTATATTCTTTAAACAAAACTTCATATCATCTTTTGTACATTTACTATTTAACACATATTGTAAATTGCCCACTTTTTTAAAGAAACCATCAATTATCTTTTTCCACTTTGAGTTTTCGTGGGAGAAGTAGTGCAATATCCACTTTAATATAAAACTTTGTAACAGAGCATTCAAATCAACCATTTTTAATCCTCCATACTCATAACTCATACAAACCACTTTTCTTTTTATTTTGTGTTTTTTTCCATTCCACAAAAATGTATACAGTAAAGAATCAATGAGTTTTATTACATTTTCCGGCATGGAAATCATTTGAGCATTGTATATAATTTGAGAAACAAGAAATGATTTGATTATAGTTATTTTACCAGAAAAAGTGAAGCACCTCGCTTTCCATAGACGTACTATATTTTCAATCTTTGATATTTTGGGTTTCAAATTAAGATTTATTAGGTTTTGTTCATTTTCCCCAAAATGAACCCCTAATATTTTAACATCAGAATAGGTCCATGGAATGCCATAAATGTTTTCACCAATGGTGTCTCCATTTATGTTAACTATGGAACTCTTTGATTTATTCAGCTCTAAACCAGAAAATAAACCGAAATGTTCTATCTGTTTTATAGCTTTCTTTAAAGATTTTGTGTCTTTAACAAAAATTGTTGCGTCATCTGCAAATTGCAGTATCTTTATTTCGACTGAATCAAAAAGGGTAATTCCTGTGATGTCTAGATCGTTTCTTATTTTAATAGCTAGTATCTCGACAGCGAGTATGAAAAGCAGGGCCGAGAGAGGGCACCCTTGGCATACGCCTCTTGTTATGTTAATTTGTTTTGTTAACCAACCGTTTACATTGACACTGCTTTTAACATTTGTGTACAGAGTATTGATCCATCTGCAAAAATCATTTTTAAATCCAAATTTCCGTAAACATTCAAAGAGAAAATCCCAACTTAGACAAACAAATGCTTTTCTAAAATCTGTTAAAAATGCAAGTCCTTTTTATGAGTGGTTTTGGACATAATAAAATATATCTTCAATTAATCTGATATTTTCAGCTAAACTTCTACCCTTGATGTACCCCACTTGATCATTGGAAATTAATGTGGGAATTACCTTCTGGAGTCTTTTAGTTAGGACTGATGCCGCAATCTTGTAATCATAATTAAGAAGTGAGATTGGTCTAAAATTTTCTAAATTAGTTTGATCACCTTTTTTGTGTAATAGCTTAATTATGGCTTGTCTTTGCGTGTTAGAAAGTTCATTATTTTCAAATACTTCGTTTAGTGAGTTTACAAGCAAACATTTAATTTCTGTCCAAAAAAATTGATAAAACTCAATATTCAGGCCATCACTTCCAGGCGCTTTGTGTTTGGCAAACTCAGAAATAACTTGCTGGCATTCTTTTTCTGTTAATTGGCCTTCGGTTCGGGCGATATATGTCGTATTGCCCAGAAGGCAGTCAATATTACTTAATTATGCATCATCATGATAATTTCTCAATATTTCGTTCATCAGTTCAGCTCATCAGTTTAGTTCAGTTCATCAGTTCATCCGTTTAGCTCATCAATTCAGTTCATTTCACATCAGTTCAATTTATCAGTTCATCAGTTCATCAGTATACCATTCATCAATTCCTATCTCAATACATCATTTTACATTAACATCATTTTATTGGGTAATTGAATTGAAGATGAGCATGATCATAATAATTGAAGACAGACCACCTAATTCGTCCCCATGACGAATTAAATTTCTAGTTATATAGTGTTTTCTGTTTTCAGTCACGACCATTGTCTAGACTGTGGGTGGGGTGAATAAAGAAGTTATCCAAGTTATTCCATAAAAATGTTTACGCATCCTCTCCTTCATTTAACCCGTTGATTACCGAATTATCTAATTCCAAGAGGCTTAATACATGGACCACCCGTTACCAGTAGGTAAAGGGTTAACCAGGATTGCAAAGACTTTCAAGAAATCAACCTAAGGGCATTGTCAATTCATAGTTGCACATTTTAGAAGTTGACGCACAAGGTTTTTGAATTTGAGGTTTATTTTATTTTATTTTGTTTTGTTGTTGAATGGTATATCTCTCACCATGTACAGTCAGGACTGTCGTGTTCTGAATCTCAGTTCCACCCGTCTTAGAAACCATACAAGTAAAGTTCCCTTCGTCCAAGACCCGTAGATCCTTTATGATCAATCCATAGTTATCGCTCCAACTATATCTCCTGTCTCCAAGCACCTCGTAGCCATCTGACGTGTATCTCAGGACAGTTTTGACACTTGGACCTTGGACTCTGTTCCAGAGGACTCGTTGAGGGGTGCCTATGAAAGCACACTGAAGATTGACCGAATGCCCAGCCCATCCTGTAATGTATGGTTCTGTAAAAATGCTCACTTGAGCCGGATCTACAGGTACAAGATTTGAAAGAATTCACCGGATTCAGTTAAAAATAGTTTGTACATTGTTAGACAAATCTTTCGTAGTTGGCATTGAAAGATGTTGTGGTTCTGATTTTAGTAACCTCGTAAGCAATACATTCACTCTAAATGGAAATTACCGCAGAGTTGTATATCTGTGTATAGGTAATGATGTTCTACGACATACAAAGAATAAAAAACTTTTAAAAATGCGAAGTTGTTCTTCAGTCACAGCAACGACAACAAAATGCATACTAATCAATTGGTGATTTATAGCTGGTGCCTATGTGTCTGTTCATGATTTTTATTATAAACAAAAAGAATAAACAAACACCCAAATCGACTGTGTGGTGGTATGATTGTTTTACCTACTTAATACACTAGCGTTTCGACGTTTTCGAACCCAGAACCCCAAGGTAACGAGACCACTGCTCTACCAATGATCCGTTGCGCCAAATACAGGCAAAAACGACGTATGTACATGTAATTTCTAATCCTTGTCAAAACAATCGTCTAAAACTAGTATGAATAATAGTCAGAAATGTTTTTCCTATGTGATAAATGGCCAGGGAATAACGTTCAACAGATTAATGTGTGACATGCATATCGTAACCCAGAGATAGTTGTTGAAATTCGCCTTTTACAGCTAATATTTCTAGATCCTCAAACAAGGCGTCCAATTTGAAATTGAAATATCCTAACAAATAATTTTAACTTACCTAGAACCCTGACATCAGTGTTATTGACGATCAGAAAGCCGTTATGATTTGAAACTCTGCATATGTAATTGCCTTCATCACCAGCTTGAACGTTATTAAAGACGAGAGAGTAGTCATCAGTAATAGTAAGCGACCCATCGTCAAACTTTGGTCCGGATACTTCCCCTCCTTTGTGAGATAGAAGCGTTTCTGCAGTAACCGGGGTACTCCCTGAAAGTAGAGGATTTTAGATGAAAATATCGAATCCACTCTAATGCTCATGTTCTTATCTACGCGCAGTTGAATTGGTGAGTTGCCGTCTGATCTACAACCAGAGCGTCTACGTCCCAATTAGTCTACTCCCATATGGTCTTCAACCAACTAGTCTACCACTCATTAATGCCTGGATTACATTTGGCCTGCGATTAGTCTACGGAGCCCGTATCCTGCCCGTATCCCCCTTTCCGTGCGGCCTCTGTACGGAGGCAGGAGGCGGCCTTGAGATTTTCGTACGGATTCACGGGCTCCGCAGCCTTTACGATTTTGTTTCGCGAGAAGTTAAACAAGTTTGAAAAAATCGTAAGCCCGTAGCCAGTATACATGTCGTAGGTGGCACTGCACAATCCCCGCACGGGCATCGCCCGGAGGCCTCGCACTGATTGTGCAGCAAACGTACGATTTTTCGGTGAACATGGGGGCAAAAAAAATCGTACAAAGATTGTAGACTCGTGGGGGATTCGCACGGCCATTGCACAGCTATCGCAAGGTTGCTGTACGGTCACCGCGCCTTCTCCGCGCAACCTTTGCACGGAAGCTGCATGGGCTCCGTAAGATTTCCGTGCGTAGGCTGCGGAGACTGCACGGCTACTGCATTCAAATTGCACGATTTCCGTACAATCTCCGAGCAGCCTCTATACGGATTTGCCCCGGCCTGCCCCCGAGGGCCAATACAATAAATGGCACGATGCTCGTAGATAATGTAAACACAAACATCGTAGCCTGTAGCCTTCTACGATGTCTACGAAAAATTGTAGACTACTTTATCGTACGGCGCCCGGGGCAAATGTAATCCAGGCATTAATTGGTCTAGTTGCCTCTTGGTCTAATTTTCAGTTTTTCTTATGCCTGTTTCGTCTACTTATCCACGTGGTCTAATAATCATTTAATCATAAATTATTACAATCTTTTAACAATTTTTTTTCATAAATCGTATAAAAAAAAACTAGAATTACTTTCCTCACTGGGATAGAAAGAAAGTTTAATATAGTATTAACAACATTCTATTTGTTATCAGTGTTTTCTCATTTTCCAGGGATAATATCACTGCAACAGGAGCATAATTGACCTGCTGAAAGCCTGGAATAGGATAATCTCCCTTCGACAGGGATCGTTATTTCAGTTAAAAACAAATGTCATTATATTCAGTATATCCATAAATTATATAATAATAATCAAAGAAATAATTTAAATACATAACGGCTAAAGAAAGAAAATAATTTTCAGGACTGAACACTTTGTGGCAGATGAAAATTAAAGACAATTATTATTTATATATATTAAATAATACCAAACTACAGCATAATTGTCATATGTATATTGCGTTTTCATTCGCATCGCATCCTGAGATTCAGGCGAGACAATGCTTGGCGTTTTCCTTGTTTAGTTGTTTCCGTAGGGGAAGGGAAAGGGAACCTGAGGAAACCAGAAATTACCCAAGGTTCCCCTTTACTACACCCTTTTCCCCTCCATATTAATAATAAATACCTTTCATCCAGTAGACACCGTATGGAGTCCCGAGAAATTTGCAGCTGATGTTAGCTTTTGGCTGGCCATAGAAGAATGTTGCTGTTGCAGGGGTCCATACTTGGTTGTCAGGAACCTGATCGGTAGCATGTACATTACCTGAAATGAGAATGGTTTTAAGGAAAGGCCTTACAATGGACCAGAAACGGACAAAATGGCGCCTGGACGGTTATGCATGAGTGATTTAGAAAATCGAAGAATGTAGTGACCTTGATAAGATGCTAGAGACTATGCCTATAACATTTGAAAGGAAACGGACATGAGGGAAGGGCATAACTAGCACTGACGTACTGGTGGGGGGGGGGGGCTTGGGGGCGCCAGCCCCCCCCCCCAAACAAAATTTAACCATGACTTATTTTCAATTGCATATACAAGTTATGTATAAATGTTTGTGATATCACATGATTTTCAACAAAATGCGCGTTTTTCCATTTCTGTTGCAAACTGACACATTCCCAAATAGCCAGGAAGAGCATTATGTTTTTATAGTCACTAAGGGGCGTTATAGTGGCCACTAACAGTAACTCTAGTACAAAATTCCTTTCCAGAAGCTATACTGCGACAAGCTCTGTCGGGAGATAACATGCTACTCACCACTCGGGCTGAGCATGCACAGATTTGCGAACGAGCGTTCCATACTTACATCATGTAACACTGCACATGTACCGTTAATGGGCCCAGTGGGCAATTGAATGCAGACAAGATTAAGAGTACAGAACCGTAATTTAATAAAACGGCAAAGCTTCCGCGCTTCGCGCGGGAGTGGGCAAATGAATTTAGACTAGGATTAAGAGTCGAGAACGATACAACGAATCATCTTCTTTCTCTAATAATTTAATGAAACGCGAACAAAATGATTTCAGACAAGGATTAAGAGTATAAACTGAATTCAGACAAGGAGTAATAAGGGGCGAAAATGAATTGAGACAACGATTAAGATTAATAATTTAATGAAACGTCAAAGCTTCGGCGCGAGAGGGGGGGGGCTGAATTCAGACAAGGATTAAGAGTCGAAAACAGCTTCTGCGCTTCGCGCAGGATGGGTGAATATGAATTCAGACAAGGATTTATAGTGATAATGTATTGAAACGTCAAAGCTTCCGTGGGAAGGGGGGGGGGCTGAATTCAGACAAGGATTAAGAGTCGAAAACGGTTCAACGGTACAATGAATCGTCTTCTTTCTCTATAAATTTAATGAAACGTCAAAGATTCCGCATTTCGCGCGGGAGGGGGAGGGGGACTGAATTCAGACAAGGATTAAGAGTCGAAAACGGTTCAACGGTACAATGAATCGTCTTCTTTCTCTATAAATTTAATGAAACGTCAAAGCTTCCGCATTTCGCGCGGGAGGGGGAGGGGGACTGAATTTAGACAAGGATTAAAAGTCGAGACCGGTACAATGAATCGTCTTCTTTCTCTAATAATTAAATGAATCGAAATAGCTTCCGCGATTCGCGCGGGAGGGGAAGAACTGAATTCAGACAAGAGTCGAAAACGGTTCAACGGTACAATGAATCGTCTTCTCCCCCCCCCCCCCCCAAATAAAATTGAACCATGACTTATTTTCACAAGTAATGTATAAATGTTCGTGATATCACATGATTTTCAACAAAATGCTAGTTTCTCCATTATTTCTTGCAAACTGACCCATTCCCAAATAGCCAGAAAGAGCATATGGTTTTTTATAGTCACTAAGGGCCTTATAGTGGCCACTAACAGTAACACTAATTCCTTTCCAGAAGCTACTGTGCAAAGCACTGCGTACCGGGAGATAACATGCTACCCACCACTCGGGCTGAGCATGCACAGATTTGCGAACGAGCGTTCAATACTTACATCATGTATCACTGCACATATACCGTTAAGGGGCCCAGTGGGGGGAATTGAATTTAGACAACGGTACAACGAATCGTCTTCTTTCTCTAATTATTCAATGAAACGGTAAAGCTTCCGCGCTTCCGCGAAAATGAATTCAGACAAGGAGTAATTAATAGTAATAATTTATTGAAACGTCAAAGCTTCCGCGCTTTGCGCGAAAGAGGGGGGGGGGGGAATTCAGATAAGGATTAAGAGTCGAGAACGGTTCAACGGTATAATGAATCGTCTTCTTTTTCTATAAATTTAATGAAACGTGAAATCTTCCGCGCTTCACGCAGGGTGGGCGAAAGTGAATTCAGACAAGGGGTAAGAGTAATAATTTATTGAAACGTCAAAGCTTCCGCATTTCGAGCGGGAGGGGGAGGGGGACTGAATTCAGACAAGGATTATGAGTCGAGACCGGTACAATGAATCGTCTTCTTTCTCTAATAATTAAATGAAACGAAATAGGGAGGGGCGAAACAATAATTAAGAGTCGAGAACGGTACAACGGATCGTCTTCTTTCTCTAATAATTTAATGAAGTGTCAAGGCTTCCGCGCCTTGCGCGGGAGGGGGAAAACTGAATTCAGACAAGAACACGATACAACGAATCGTCTTCTTTCTCTAATAATTTAATGAAGCGTGAAAGCTTCCGCGCTTCGCGCGGGATGGGGCGAAAATGAATTCAGACAAGGATTAAGAGTAATAATTTATTGAAACGTCAATGCTTCCGCGCGGGAGGGGGTGGGGAGAAAGTCGGGACCGGTACAATGAATCGTCTTCTTTCTCTAATAATTAAATGAAATTTCATAGCTTCCGCGCCTTGTGCGGGAGGGGCGAAACAAGAATTAAGAGTCGAGAATGGTACAACAGATCGTCTTCCAATTGAATGAAGTGTCAAAGCTTCCGCGCTTCGCGCGGGAGGGGGGAAACTGAAAAATAACTTAATTCCTGGCCCCGGGTTTATAGGGTTAAATTTGTAGACATGGACATTGGCATTAATATATTTGTCGGTAATTGGTGGCTCGTTTTGTCGGTAATCGGTGGCCTCTACACCCTCCCCCCTCCCTTCTAACCAATCAGAAGGCCTCGTGCCGGTGGACATTAATGCGCCAAAATGTGGTTCTCAAATTGCAAACGAGGGGGTAGGAGAAAGGAAGTGCCTATAAATGCGTCTAATTTGGTTCTAAAATTGCAAACGCTTCTTCCTCAGGGGGGGGGGGGGTGCCACAACCCCCTCCCAGACCCACCCCCGCTTGGTCGCTCCGCTCCCTCGCCGCTAAAGCCTCGTTCTGTCGCTTCATCGTTTTACATATATTTCACTCCAATGCCATTTTGTGCCCCCCCCGGAAGAAATTCCTGGATCCGCCGCTGATGCCCATACCCCTTGAGCTTCAGGGGCTCCGCCCCTTGACCCCCGCCAGGCTTTGCCCCTAGACCCCACTTTGAGAAACGTTCAGCGGGGCCTGCATGTTAGAGTGGGGTGATCTGGAATTTTTTTTGTCAGCCCCCCTAAACGTTTTTGCTCATTACGCCACTGATAACTAGTGATTACAAAACTACGTGCAAAACGAATGCACCTTTCTGACGAAAACAGGGAGAACACGGAGAAGAAGAATATTAATGGGGCAGAATGTGAACGAAGACAAGGCAATGACGAATATCGTTATTGCAATGATCAAAAATAAATATACAAATAAAGAAAGGAAAGACAGTTCACAGATGTGAACAGACCTAGCAATTCGATCAAAAAGAAAGAGAAGAAGAGAAAGGGATAAATTACAGGTTTAGACAGACCTAGAATGATCAAACAGAGAGAAGGAGAGGAAAGATGAGAAAGAAAACATATTAGAATTGTTGTTCTGCCGACTGGAATGCGGATGGTGTGGATAGTAAAACCAATATATTTATATTTTACGTAAAAATAATCAAGGACTAACAAACAAAGCAAATGTGTGTGCGTGTTTATTCAAACCATAATGTAACAACATTCTTGTTTACCAAAAAAAATGATCAAATACGAAAAGCCGCAATAGCAAACAACAACTTACGACAAATAAGTCCTTCCTTTTAAAGCTTATCTGCCGTAGTTTACAAGAGGGATTAGAGCACCCTGCAAGGTCACTGGACAGGTGGTTATCTCATCAACTCAGCTCTCAGTTAACATAAGAAAAAGAGGATCATGGGGGACCAATGGTCACCGATTAGGCACTGTTTGTTTAATGGCGCAAGTAGCTACAAGTAGTGCAATGGGCCTTTAACTTTTTAAAAATATTTTTACATTTTCATTTTTATATGTACCTATTTCCCGACACGAGTATGAACATTAAAATAACTTGCCAAATATAGTGTGTACCAAAGAAAGTGCACCCAACTTTGGTAGCTCCTAATTAAAAATTCATAACCAATATGACCGGACGGCCATGCTTAATGGCTCAAGGCATGGGCACACAGAGGATTTTTTTATGTTGGGAACCGGGGTAAAATGCAAGAAATTATTGAAAATTTATTGCATTTTCTGTGTTTTTTTAATTTATGGAAACTCCCCCCTACCCTAGCCCCCGCTGCGTACAGCCATGGTTCAGTGACAAAGCAATGGCCTCGTAACTGTGACGCCCCAGGTTCAAAACCGTGTCGATGTGCTATATTAGTGCCCTTTTGTGGGGCATTAATCCTCATTACTGTCATTTATGACTTAAGGGCGTAGGTTCCCTTGTTGATGAGCATAGTAGCATAGACATGCTTTAGCAGTCACGCAAAACACACATTGGCAAATTATTATTCAATAAAATCTGAGAATGTATACTATTATCTAGATCTATTTTTTTTTAAATTATTTTTAAAATAATTCCATAAATTGGGGCAAAACAAAAATATTCCAACTTTATGAGCGACAGTGTACTTGTACCTGCCTTGTTATTCATTATCACTAACGTTTAACGTTTTGGTACACTATTTAGGATTATTTTAAGATACTTGTCTCATCACTTTCGTCACATATTGAGTGTCCATCCATTGTGACACTTAAAGACAAACCAAAAAAGGTAACTTGTAAGTCATGGCTGTAATTTGTAAAAATAAAAGTATATAAAATATTATATAAAGTATAAATGAAATTGATTTAAGCGAGTAATAAGGGACCATCTAGGTATAGAATGTCACGTTAAATCTTAAAAATCTCACAATAATACACAAGGTAACATTGCATCTACCATACCGGTTAGTATGATAACATTCCATTTATTATTAATTAAATGTCTATAAAATTCATTCTACCACATATCAACGATAACGAAGAAAGATCTTCAGTTTACACATCTTAGTAAATCCAACATTTTAGTAATTCGAAATAATGTAGACAGATTATGACCATGGTTTTAATGGCCACAAGCATCAGAAGTCTTTGGAGTTTGGACTTCGAACTCTGTTCTTTCATGCTTATCACCATGTGCATGACATTAATAAAAATGAGAAAACATGTTGTTTGCAAACCTTTGCAAATCATTTATGTATATACCGAGGTGTCTCAAAATGTCCATATGCTGTGACAGCAGCGAATTGGTAGGGCTTGTTCTTCAGATATAATAAATATACAAAACTTGAAGCTAAAGGATAACCAAATATTCGAATATATATATTGATGTCCTATGCATATCATTTATTACTGTCACTGAATATAAGAAACTGTTTTAGAGCTCCCACTTGTTTAATCAACCAGAATAGCGTCTACAAATCAATGGAGTTTTCTGTACGTGTCCCCCCAAATACATATCACCCTCTAAGGATCAAAGTACACGCCTCGTGTCTCACCATCCATTTCCTTCCTTCTTTCCTTCTGTCTTTATACCCATTGGTGTCGTCTCCACCAATGCATTCCTTCTTGGAATTGAAAGACCATTCGATCTTTATGAGCTTGAAAATATAACTTGACCTAACTGTACATGTTTCTTCTTCATTCAATAGACGTGTTTGCTAGTTAATGTATTTTAATTAACGCATGTCTCTCTCCCAAAACCTTGGTCATCAACTATTTGATTCATTAGATATACTCCACTTCCACTGATTACTTGTTGTCATGGCAGGCAAGTCACTGGCAAGCTTTTCAGTTAAATTTGTTTAAAAAAGCATGCACGTAATTACCAAACAGGTCTATACAGATATATCCTTCTAACATTAGAAGAGAAAGTATTTCCATCACGTGCACGGGAAAAGGAAGTCATGATTTAGATTACACTCCAAAGTCACTTGACTTATTATAAGTTCTAGCCTACCCTTTCACATTGAAGGTTTTCTCCACACATTTTCTCCACAATTACATTATGATAATTTACGACATTTCAACCCTCCTTAGTTTGTCAAATGATAATGTAGTTTTTTTAAATGCCATTTATAAAGAAATATTTTTTTCTATTACTATTAAATGCAGCCTCTCGAAGGTTTCGGTAAATATATCATATGTCATCATAATTATACAGTGTGAGTCAAAACAAAGTTTACACCTAGAAAATTGCTAATTATTTTAAAACTCATCTATGTACAGTAAATCTTTATACATCTTATAAAAGAGTGTTTTATCCCGAATCATTTGGTACCATTTTTGTGTGGTATGTGTTCACGCTTGGATGAACAGGAGACATTGTTTGCGAGAGTGCAAAAATCGACTCACACTGTACAGGGTGTCCCTGAGTTGTTATTTCCATATCATTTCTCGGTAAATGTATAGGCCTACATGATTGAAAAGCTTTTTATCTCTTCCTTCATCGCACATTTCATCAAGAAACCTTATAGTCTACAATAAGTGGCAGGCTGATACATTGGGTTAATTTTGGTTTTGAAAATAAATGAAAGGATTCTGAATAAATAATTGTTACATTTGGACATCATTTCAAGGCTAACTAGACTTGAATTCGTCACTTTGACGAATTAGGTGATACGTATGCTCATGTGTAACATAATGAAGAACGCATTTTCACGATTTCATCTTTCGTTTACTACTCCCATTATGGTCTATCCATGAGTCAAGTTTCAACTGTAGGGCAGAGGGAGACAGACCAAGAGAATAAGAGGGAGGCAAGGCAAGAGAGAGAGAGAGGGAGAGGGTGAAAGAGAAGAGAGATAGATAGATGCAGAGACAGACCAAAACAGGAGAGGGGCAGAACATGAGAGGAGAAGTAAAAGAGCAAGAGAGAGGAGAGAGAGAGATGCAATTGAGAACAATGCCTTCCAGATGACCATGATTGAAAGTGGTATAGCGCCCCCTTCAGGTATCCGATTGAGGATTGTTATATACGATAATTGACAAGTCACCTATGATTGAATTTTTGACTATGATAACGTCATGATAATGTTAGATAGTCTACATAAATCTGGTGGAAACTTGTCTCAGCTACAACATACTAAAAATCAACAAAATCCAAGCAGAAATATCGACGATATTGCTCAAAACACAGGAATGTAGAATCCAGATTTGAGAAAAAGTCATCTCCCATAGGGATTACACGCAAAAAGGAATAGATTAAGTGAAAATAGGGTATTAATAAAGTAAATAGGGTTGTTTTATACATTATTTGCGAATCTACATGTTTTAATAATCAAAGGAGATGGTACAGTGAAAGGACAAAAATATAAAAAAAAGTGAAGAAAAAAAATTGTTGGAGACACCCGGACTCGAACCAGGGATCTCGAGGTTGGAAGTCAAGTGCGTTACCGATATACCAAAACTTTTCCCATAGAAATTACACGTAAACGGGAAATCGAATGCTCAAATCCTACTTTGGAAGTGCAATATTAGCATAATCCCGGCATCTGATCGAAAATAAAAAGTAAATTTGTGATAGCTTATGGTCTCAGCTACAACATATCCGAAGCTCAGCGAAAACTAAGCTAAAACAACGGAGATTTCGCTCGCGAAAGACAGGAGTGTAGAATATAGTTTTGAGAAAAAGTCATGTCCCATAGAGAATACACGCAAAATGTGAAAATTTGACATCAATGCCTCCTTTAATCGAAAAAATACGCCATGATGCCTTTGTCAAAATGAAAAATTGTGGGAAGTACATTTGTAGAAAATTGTTTCAGCTAGAACATATCAAAATTTGAAAGAAAATCAATAAATATTTACAGAGATACAATCAATTTTCCAAAAATATGCTGACGTCATAATATGCAAATTAAAATTTTGAGTTTGGAGGCCATTATGATGACGTCATGAGTTCATTGAGGGTCAAATGAGACATGAAATCATATCTCCAACTCATAATCTATCTAAATATGAAAAAATATTGGGAGTTCATATCTATTCTGAAGAGTTACAAAGAATTTTGTATAGGCATGTTTTTGCTCATGTATTGTGGATAAAGATAACGCAGGTCCGCGCGCGCTGTCAACTTTGGCGGACGCTCATTGCGTTATTAAAAGATGAACAAGTTATCAAAATGCTTGGGAAAATGTGCCAAATATGATGATAGAGAAAATTTGGCGATTCTATGTTGAACGGGATGATTTAGAGCATTTTAAAAATTTGCGCGCGCGTAAACGCGCGGACGAACGCGCACGCGCGTATTTGCGCAGTTTTATTGACCTGAAATTGACCGGACGGATATTGATCTTAATCGTGATAATTATGAATGAGAAATACTTTTCCGTTATGAAGATATGATCATAAGTTGATTTTCACAAAATGGCGCCTGGATGACGTCACGATGACTTTGACTCTCTGAAAAGTCACACATTTCTAAGTTAGACTAAGATCTATCATCATTGAAAGTTTCATGATAATGGCTTTATTCAGTCTTGAGATATCCTGCGAACAAATTCGAGGAAGAATAAAAAGAAACTAGACATATAATACTTGTTTGGAACAAGTATAGGTGGGCTGGTCAACTAAAATTTGAGACAAAATAGAGCAAAAATAAGCGACATACTGCTTACAAATTCTTAAAAAACAATATCATGTAGATTCATAACGTGAACTAAATTCACCTTCTATAGGCATAACATGCAAATTATGACATTTTTGACATGCGGCCTTTAATCGAAATTTTTACTATGACGTCATCAAAATGAAAAATGGTGATTACTGAGCTTGTAGAGAATTGTCTTAGCTACAACATATCGAAATTTGGAAGAAAATCAATCAATATTTACAGAGATACAATCAAATTTCAATAAAAATACTGATGTCATAATATGCAATTTCGTATTTTGATTTCCAAGGTCATTGTGATGATGTCACGATACATTTGGCCAAATGAGACATGAAATCATATTTCCGACTCTTACTCTATCTAAATATAAAAACAAATTGAGGGTCCCGGTGCCTTCCAAAGAGCTATAATGGATTTTGTATAGGCATGTTTTTGCCCATATATGCTATGTATTACAAGAGTTCTCGCGCACGGACATTTATCTTGAATGGACGCTCATCTTGTTATTAATGGTCATAAAGAGATAAACATGGTATCAAATTGTTCGAAAAAATATGAGAAATATCATGAAAGAAAAAAAAATGGCGATTCTATGTTGTGTAATGGTGTTACGCGCAAATGCGCGTGTGAGCGATTTTTTATAAAATGCTTAAAATGACCTGAAACGTATGCAAAATAAATTTGAGACAATTTTGAGCATTTACAAATTTTGCGCGCGGACGTACGCGCAAGCGCGCGTTTTTTTTACCTGAAATTGACCGGACTGATATTGACCTTGATCATGATAAATTTGAATGCGAAATGACTTTTGGTTATGAAGAAATGATCATGAGTTGATTTTCAGAAAATTTCACAAAATGGCGCCTAGATGACGTCATCAGTCAAGGTCAAGGTTGACAAATTTGCTGTGTATTGTTAATATTTTTTTTTTCTCTTTACCTCTTCAGAGGGACTTTATTGTTCCATTTCAAAATACATATATATTATTTACAAAACAAGTAAAATGAAACATGAATTATATACAAGGTCAACATAATATCTTAAAATGATCATTTTAACATTTCTAATACTTTCTTAACTTCCTCAATATCGAAGTATTTTATATTTTCTTTGTATTTCAAATAACATTTTAATGATGAAATAAAATTATTTATTAACCTCTTTGGATTGGTTGGTACTTCTCCAAAGTTACGCTTTACGTAGTCTTTGTATATAACTAGTTGAGCATAATTTTTTTTCTTCTTCTTCTTCTTTCATTTGCAATATTTATTCTTAAACTTTTTTTTTTTTTTTTTTTTTTTTAAATATTTCATATATTGTATTCGTATTTCTTGTTGTAATTTTAGTTACTTTGTATATCGGTTTTATTTGTATGTATACCATATTAATGTGCAATGTTTTACATGTTTTTAATTGTATAGACAGGGCCCCTTGGAAGAGCAATACTCGTTATTGAAAGGGCCACCCTGTATAAAGAAGACTTGAATAAATAAAATAAATAGAATAAATAAAAATTTATCCAAAAATTAAGTAAAGTATATTTTCTGTTATCTATTTTATATCCAATCAATAACATTTTCATATCAATTTCAATTTCTATTTTAAAAATGAAATATATAATTCTTGAGATAATTTTCCAGAAAACTCTTAATTTCTTGCAACGAAATATAAAATGTTCAATAGTTTCTTTTTCACGACAAATTTCACATTCGTTAGACTGTACGATTTTCCATATAAAGAGATTGTCTTTAGATGGCAATATTCTATGAATTAGTTTAAAATTATATTGTTTGATCTTATTGTCTCTTATGTTATTAAATTTGAACAGAAATACATTTTTCCAAACAAATGTTTCTGGTAGGCCTAAAATATTTTGCCAAAAATAGAAACCAATTTTTTCTTTTTTCCTTTCTAGCATTAAATTATAATAACTTTTCGCCATAGTAAATATAACGTTTATAACATCTAAAGTTGTCTCAATGGACATTGTTTCATTGAGACTTGGAGCTTTGTTTAAACGTAAATTTTGTGACCAATATTTTGGGAATGCTTTTTTTAATTTTGACATTTTAAATAAAAACAACAGATTCTTTACATCAAAATGGTTATTGAATAGAGAGTTATCTATCCATGTACCTTGATTTATAACATGTTTGATTAGACAAATTCCTTTTTTTTTATCCACGACGGGAAATACAGAGGTTTATTATCAATTACAATATTACTATTATTCCACAGTATTTCATTGGGAATATCTTTTACTTCAAATTTATTTACATATCGAATTTCTGACCATGTGCAAAGCAAATCCATATAAAACATTGGTAAATTTCTTTTTTTACATATCATTTTCATGTGTTTAATATGACAATTATACTGTAAACATAACGGCATCCCGCCAACTCTTTCAGTCCAAAATGAAAATAATGTCTTCCACATTGCATCATCTGCATTAAAAAACTTATATATCCAAGATAATCTAAGTGAATTAGCTTTCAAAATCAAATCAACCATACCAAGCCCCCCTTCTCTTTCTGACTTGATACAAACATTCCGTTTTACTTTTTCACGTTTAGAATTCCATATAAATGTATATATAGTCCTATGTAAAGCCTTGCATATATGAATAGGCATTGAGACAGCTGTGCCTAAATAGACGAGCTGAGGAATTATCAAACATTTTATAATTATTATTTTTCCATAACAGGTCAGTCGTCTCATTTTCCACGTCTTAAGAATATTATTAATTTTTTCAACTTTCCCCTCCCAATTCATACTGCTAACATATTTATCATTTTTACCAACGTAAACACCTAAATGTTTAATTGGTTCTTCTGTAAATTCAATATCATATTTTGTCGTATCTAATTCTTTCATTTTCATTAATTTCGTTTTATTCCAATTAATCTTTGGGCCTGCAAAATATTCAAAATCGTCTAACTCTTTCATAACATTATCTACTGATTCCATTGAATTAACAAATAATGTGGTATCATCTGCGAATTGTGTTATCTTTACTTCACTAACCCTCTGAACTTCTATATCTTTGGTTGTAATATTTATCCCTCTTATTGTATTTTTTTCTCGAATTTTATTTGCTAATATTTCTGCCACTAATATAAATAAGGAAGCAGATACTGGGCAGCCTTGGCGAACGCCCTTTTGAATATAAAAAGTTTCAGATAGCCACCCATGCTGTGACACCCTACCATGGGCATTTGTGTATAAAGTTTTAATCCATCCTATAAAGGAAACTTTGAAATTCATACGTTTCAATGTCTCAAAAAGAAATGAGTGATTTACATTATCAAACGCCTTTTTGAAATCTAAAAATAAAATGACACCGTCAATATTTGTTAATTTACAATAATCAATAACATCTTGTACAAGTCTTATGTTTTCACTTGCCATTCTACCCTTCACGAAACCTCTCTGATCGGCCGAAATTATACTTGGCATATTTGGTTGTAGCCGTATTGACAAAACACGTGCTGCAATTTTATAGTCTATATTAAGGAGAGAAATCGGTCGCCAATTATCAAGAGAACCCTTGTTGCCCTTTTTATACAAAAGATTAAGAATAGATTGACCTTGTGTGAACGAGAGCTCTTGCCTCTCATACCCTTCATTTAAACTATTTATCACCATGTCCTTTATCTGTTCCCAAAAACATTTATAGAATTCAACACTTAGACCGTCACTCCCAGGTGACTTATTTAAATTCATAGTAGACAATGCTTTCCAACATTCCGTCTCTTTTAACAGACCTTCACAGCTCTTGGCTTCCTCTTCTGTTAAACACTTCATGTTTACATTTCTGAAATAATCATCATAATTTGCTCCACTTTCTTCTGTCTTACTATACATCATCTTATAAAATTGTTGAATCTCTTTTAAAATATCTTCACTGTTCACAATTCTGTTACCATCTTTCTCTATATAATGTAACTCTTTCTTTTTTCCTCTCTGTTTCTCAAGCTGTAAAAAATACTTTGTACATTTTTTCACCCTGTTCTAGCCATTTTTCTCTTGATCTGACGTAAGCTACTTTACATTTCATAGTATACCATTCATCTAGCTCTCGTTTAAGGTTATCTAGTTTTTCTTTATCAGTATCATTTGTATCATGTGTATTGTTAATATGCCTATACATATGTGTGCTAAATTTCAAGGTATTTGAATAAACCATTTTCAAATTATCTTGCCTACAAAAAAGTGGGTCGAAATAAGAAAAATAAATAATAATAATAATAATAATAAAGGCAATTTTAACAAAATTATAAGGTGGTCTGTATTAGATACAGCCCACCTAATAATAATATTAAAGAAAATCTAGGCGAAATCAATAGGTGGTACGTAGACTTCGTACGTATCACCTAATAAATAATAAAGAAAAATCTTGACGAAATCAAAAGGTGATACGTCTACGTACGTATCACCTAATAAAAATCTTGACGAAATCAATAGGTGATACGTAGACTTCGTACGTATCACCTAATTATCATAAGTATGCAGATGACTTACAGCTTTATTTTATTTGCAAACCCGTCCAGAAAGAAATAGATGAAAATGTGAAGAAAATTGAAAACTGTATAGCTGATGTAAGGAACTGGATGATTGAGAGTCGCTTAAAACTAAATGATGCAAAAACAGAATTTATTTTGCTTGGCAACAGTAGACAGCTCAGTAAAATTAAGGTTTCTCATGTTCAAGTTGGTTCTGCCCCTGTATCTCCTGTACATCAAGCTAGGAATATTGGTGTAATATTCGATTCTGCCATGTCACTTGAAACCCATGTTTCAAATTGTGTTAACCTGGCCAATTGTAATCTTCGTAATATCCGTGCAATTAGGCAATATCTCTCACCTCAATCCACCCAACAGTTAGTACATGCTTTTGTTAATTCGCACCTTGATAATTGCAATTCATTACTCTTTCGGCTACCCGTCAACCAAATTAACCGATTGCAAAAAGTTCAGAATGCTGCTGCTCGCCTTGTAACTAACACCAGAAGATCATCACATATCACTCCTATCTTGAAATCTCTGCACTGGCTTCCTGTTCAACAGCGTGTGATCTATAAAATTCTACTCTTAACCTATCGTGCACTAAATGATCTAGCTCCAGAATATATTTCATCCCTTCTATCACCACACTCCGCAGGTCGTTCTGGTTTACGTTCATCACATAATATTAGACTTAAAGAAATACGTACCAAATTAAATTGGGGGGGGGGGATAAGGCATTTGCATCAGCAGCTCCTTCTTTGTGGAATAAGTTACCTTTCTCTATTCAGACGGCCAACACTCTCTCTACTTTCAAAACTGGGCTTAAAACTCACTGATGCTCAATGCATATTGTTAAATTTCAATGTTCTTTTTATACAATGCATGCAAAACAAACAATAACACTGTGCCACATTGTATGTACCTTGGCACCATGAACTTGTATGATCTAATGCAAGTTAACATTTAATATTTTTTTAATCTTAAGTATGTTGAATATTAATTTAAATTATTTGTATGCGCCTTGAGCATCTCTAGAGATGGATATGTTGCGCTTTATAAATATTGTTATTATTATTATTATTATTATTTGTATTGATAATGTCTGGATAAAAATACTCGAACAAGGAAGAACTAGTCGCGATAAAATCCTCTTGATTTTACTTACTCACGTCACGACTGGGAAAGAAGGATGTGTCATGTGTATTTTATATTTTAAAGGTATTACAAAGTTTTGGGAATATTTCATCAGGATTGGATCATGAAATTTAAAATTTGCATTACTATTGTGAAACATAGTGTTAGAACACCCAACTCTAAAAAAATTGGGCTCTAAAAAGCTTTTGATTTGGAGTAATTAAAATTTTAAAAAATAAAAAAAAAATTACCGGTACTCCCGGTAAATTTGGTATAGCTCCCTCTCAGTTCGAAAATTTACATGTCATCTGAACAGCATAACACATATATAGCACTATTGTCAAAGTGTAGTAATTAACATGTTTTGACACCAAATCATATTACCAGACTTAAACAATATATATAATCATAAAGATAATTATTTTAAAGTC
The DNA here is from genome assembly GCF_000002235.5 of Strongylocentrotus purpuratus. Classification (NCBI taxonomy): domain Eukaryota; kingdom Metazoa; phylum Echinodermata; class Echinoidea; order Camarodonta; family Strongylocentrotidae; genus Strongylocentrotus; species Strongylocentrotus purpuratus. Next base: position 7,759,778 of record NW_022145598.1, read on the forward strand.
AAGTTGCCTTAGTGTAAGATTTTTATACTGTCTCCCAAATTTGAAGAAAAAAAACACTTGTCTGTACACTGTAATCGCTATATAAATTTTTATAATCGATCGGACCGCCGCCATCTTATTGTACTTACGTACGTACGTTAGTCTATGTATTTCCTGTGCGGGCCGGAATATTCTGTGTTGTTCTCTTCAACTCATTTTTCCATTTCCCTCTCTTAATCGTTTCTGTGTTTTCAACTTTGAAATGCATTTGTTATGGCTCGACTTTGATAATATTGTTGTTCGTCAGCTCTGTGAACGAACGCACACATTGCCTGTATTTTGGTCAAGTCAGTCAAGTGGTCGTGCGAACTGCAATGATCTGGCATCCCTGTGCATGTATTAGGCCTACGTATAGTACATGTTACGTGTGTACGTGTATTAGTCTATGTGCCGGATTGGCCCGAAGAATTTCCTAGCACATTTTTGTTTAGGGATGATCTCAAAATACTCCCCAAAGTCGTTGTACAGGGACAGTTTGGGTAATCATTTATAGAGAGAACGTAACATTATTTATTTTGCATTTCTTTATTAAAAATAAGGAAGATACGTTTAATCTTACAAACGAAGATTAATCAATAATAAGGTTGACTTGACGTTTTCCCGAACAGTCGATCATGTGTATACTGCACATTCTTATTTTTAGATCATCCCTTAGTAAGTTTACGAGTACGTTTTGTTTATCCTGCTAAATGACCTCTGGTAGAGGTCAGTAATTGCTACACGTGTTTGGGCTATGGTTTGGGCTAATCTCTCTCTTTCCGTATAATTGAATTATATCCTTCGCCTCCCGTCTCATAACCACGGTCCATGTTATAACACTCTCCCTTGAAATTCTCTCTCTCACTCTCTCTGTCGCTTCTATATCACTCTCATCTCCCCTCTCTTTTGTATCTCTCTTTTGTATCCCTCTCTATCCCTTCTCTCCTTTCTCTCTCTCTCTCTCTCTCTCTTCTCTCTCTCGCTATCTTTATTTCTCCCATTTTCTTTTCCTCTCTCTTTATTTCTCTACCCCATACAATTCTCTTTTGATGTATATTGTATATAATCTGTCTCTCTCTCTCCCTCTCATCGCATCACCTCGTTCATCCCCTTCTGTATCATATTTCTATATCCATATCACTTGTTAGTCTCTCTCTCTGTCGGTCTGTGTCCGTCTGTCTGATGACTGTCTCTCTCTCACTTACTATCACCATAGTAGGTCAATGATATCAACCCTTCATCTTTCTTTCGCTCCAACTTTCTCTCTCTCTCTCTCTAGAAGTTCTCATTCGCGTGATATCCCTTACCGAAAATGCAGGCTTATTTAGCCTGCTTTGAACCTGCGTCTGGCCTGCATTCTTAAATACATGCTTATTATTCTTTTGCATGTTAAATTTTAGCCTGTATTTTGCAAAATCAGTCTTACATGTTTTAGCAGGTTAAATTTTAGCCTGCATTTTGCAAAATCAGTCTTACATGTTTTAGCAGGTTAAATTTTAGCCTGTTATTACATGTAGCATGCATTTTGCAAAACACAGTCTTACAGTTTAAGCAGGCTAAATCTCAGCCTGCAGTTTAAAATTAGCATGCGTTTTGCAAAATACAGTTTTAGCAGGTTAAATCTTTAGCATGCCAGATGAGATGCAGTTTAATCTTTAGCATGTAAATTTCTATCATAGTTTGTTAAACCTGCAATCTGAAGAAATGTCCTCTAGCAGGTTTAGAACACAAATTTAACCTGTTATTGCTTTTTACATGTAGCCTGCAGGTTATTTTTCACATGCACGTTTAGTGTTATATATCAGGGTGATTCGAGAGTTTAAACAAAAATAGGTTCATAGAAAGCGAGGTTGGTCCAATTCAGTTTCAATTTCAGTTTATTTTCATATTTCACATGTTTATTTCATTACATTTGGCATGTTACATGTTTTGTAATCATTTTTTGGGGGGATGCATTTATACAAACGAACAGAATAATACATAAGACTAAGTCAGGGGTGATAGTGAGCACTAAAAAAAAAATAGGTTTTTTTGTTTTCCCCTCAACCGCGCCCCCCTTGAGTAAAAAAAAAAAAAAGAGGATTCGCGGGGAAAAAGTGGCATTTAACATTCCCCCCTTTCGAGTAAGAAAATTGGGACAAAATTGGGGGAAAAATAGGGCAAGATTGGGAAGAATAGAGAAAATAAGAGGGAAATCGGGAAAATCAGGATAAAATAGAGAAGAAAAAAAAGATTGGTAAAAAAAAAAAAAAAAAAAAAAAAAAAAAAAAAAAAAAAAAAAAAAAAAAAATCTGGATTTTTTTTTTTTTTTTTTTTTTTTTTTTAATCGGGAAAAAAAAAAATCGGGAAAAAATCGGGAAAAATCAAAAAAATCGGGAAACCGATTTAAATCGGGTTTTTATCAGGCCTGGACTAAGTTAAATGAAGGAAGAAATATGATGGAGCCTAAAGAGAGAGCAATGCTTTTAGGTCATAGTTATAACATTGATATAGTCTTGTGTTTATTAGATATCGTAATTGGATTAAATTGCCACTTATATGAAGAAAAGATATATTTGAAACCAATTGAAAACCTTACAGTCTATGGGGCTGATTGGTCCAATTGAAGTCCCATTTGTCTTATTGGGGCCAATTGGTCCAATTGAAACCATTTGAAATATCTAATGGGGCCAATTGGTCCAATTGAAACCAATTGAAATCCCGATTAGAGTCAAATGGGGCCAATTGGTCCAATTGAAACCACTAAGACCAATAGATCTACCAATAGGAACAATAGGACCAATATAAACCAATAAGACTAATTGAATTACCCAATGGGACCAATAGAAACCAATAGAAACCTTCATTTATGTTAGCCTGCCTTTTCGATTAGCATGCTAAAATTAACCTGCAATACGTATCTCATGAATATTCATTATTACTTTACACATCTCACAGAAAAATACATTTATCATGATTAATTGTTAAGCAACTTTAATATGACAATTAATGCACATATCAATTTTGTGATTGTATTTTTCTTTGGCAATTATTGACCAATAGATTATTTGTCTGATCACACTTACATTCACGTTTTAGCAATAGATATATTGATTATACGATTACTAACCAATTTAAATAGCATGTATGTTTTCTATATGTACGTGTATGAGCCTTTACTTTTACAAAAGTCAATCTTGTATTAACTTCAAATGATCTTTGTGATGGAGTTAGTCTAATGCAATTGAGATTAGAATATTCCTATTGGTGGACACTTGCAAATATTGATTATGATGTATCAATTTATCCCTCGTTCCTCTACCCGAGTCGATATACCAATAGAAGTCTTGTACTGATAATGATGGCAATCAAATATCTTCATTTTTGTTAGCCTGCATTTTAGATTAGCATGCTAAAATTAACCTGCATAACTTACATATTTCAGCGTTTTTGCAGGCTAACAAAGCAGGTTAATTTTGCATACTAAAAAAGCAGGGCAATTTTGCAGGCTAATTGAGCAGGTTAAAATGATTTTGCAGGCTAAAATAAGCCTGCTTTCAAAATGTACAGGCTAAATTAAGCCTGCCTAATTTGCATATTTCAGCGTTTTTGCAGGTCAGTGCTTGCTAAGGAATTAGCCTGCTTTTTAGCAGCTATGCAGGCTTGATGCAGGCTATAAGCAGGCCTGCCTTTTCGGTAAGGGATAGGACCATATTATTTTTGTTTAGGGTTATGAGGATGATATAAATATATGACAAAGATAATAATAATCACAATGACGAGAGAAGTTCTCATTCACGTGATAGGACAGTAATTTTTGGTTGGAGTTTATGACAACAATAATAATAATCACAAAGACGATGAGAGTTCTCATTTGCGTGATAGGACCATATTTCTTTTGACGGGGTTATGTAAATGAGGGTGATATAAATATATGACAAGAATAATAATAATCACAAAGACGATAGAAGTCCTCATTCGCGTGATAGGTCCATATTTCTTTTGTCGGGGTTATGTAAATGAGGGTGATATAAATATATGACAAAGATAATAATTATCACAAATGCGAGAGAACTTCTTATTCACGTGATAGGACAGTAGTTTTTGGTTGGATTTTATGACAAGAATAATACTAATCATAAAGACGATAGAAGTTCTCATTCGCGTGATAGGACAGTATAGTTTTTGGTTGGAGTTTATGACAAGGATAATAATAATCACAAAGACGATAGAAGTTCTCATTCGATCGATAGGATCATATTTCTTTTGTCGGGGTTATGTAAATGAGGGTGATATAAATATATTACAAATATAATAATTATCACAAATGCGAGAGAACTTATTATTCACGTGATAGGACAGTAGTTTTTGGTTGGATTTTATGACAAGGATAATACTAATCGGCATAAAGACGATAGAAGTTCTCATTCATGTGATAGGACCATATTTCTTTTGTCGGGGTTATGTAAATGAGGGTGATATAAATATATGACAAGAATAATAATAATCACAAAGAAGATAGAAGTTCTCATTCACGTGATAGGACTGTAGTTTTTGGTTGGATTTTATGACAAGGATAATACTAATCATAAAGACGATAGAAGTTCTAATTCGCGTGATAGGACAGTATAGTTTTTGGTTGGAGTTTATGACAAGGATAATAATAATCACAAAGACGATAGAAGTTCTCATTCGATCGATAGGACCATATTTCTTTTGTCGGGGTTATGTAAATGAGGGTGATATAAATATATGACAAAGATAATAATTATCACGAATGCGAGGGAACTTATTATTCACGTGATAGGACAGTATAGTTTTTGGTTGGAGTTTATGACAAGGATAATAATAATCACAAAGACGATATAGTTCTCATTCGCGTGATAGGACCATATTTCTTTTATCGGGGTTATGTAAATGAGGGTGATATAAAAATATTACAAAGATAATAATTATCACGAATGCGAGAGAACTTATTATTCACGTGATAGGACACTAGTTTTTGGTTGGAGTTTATGACAAGGATAATAATAATCACAAAGACGATAGAAGTTCTCATTCGATCGATAGGACCATATTTCTTTTGTCGGGGTTATGTAAATGAGGGTGATATAAATATATTACAAAGATTATAATTATCACGAATGCGAGAGAACTTATTATTCACGTGATAGGACAGTAGTTTTTGGGTGGAGTATATGACAAGAATAATAATAATCACAAAGACGATAAGAGTTCTCATTTGCGTGATAGGACCATATTTCTTTTGTCGGGGTTATGTAAATGAGGGTGATATAAATATATGACAAAGATAATAATCATCACAAAAACGAGAGAAATTCTCATTCACGTGAGTGATAGGACAGTAGTTTTTGGTTGGAGTTTATGACAAGAATAATAATAATCACAAAGACGATAGAAGTTCTCATTCGATCGATAGGACCATATTTCTTTTGTCGGGGTTATGTAAATGAGGGTGATATAAATATATTACAAAGATTATAATTATCACGAATGCGAGAGAACTTATTATTCACGTGATAGGACAGTAGTTTTTGGGTGGAGTATATGACAAGGATAATAATAATCACAAAGACGATAGAAGTTCTCATTCGTGTGATAGGACCATATTTCTTTTGCCGGCCGGGGTTACGTAAATGAGGGTGATATAAATATATTACAAAGATAATAATTATCACCAATGCGAGAGAACTTGTTATTCACGTGATAGGACAGTAGTTTTTGGGTGGAGTTTATGACAAGAATAATAATAATCACAAAGACGATAGAAGTTCTCATTCGCGTGATAGGACAGTATAGTTTTTGGTTGGAGTTTATGACAAGGATAATAATAATCACAAAGACGATAGAAGTTCTCATTCGCGTGATAGGACCATATTTCTTTTGTCGGGGTTATGTAAATGAGGGTGATATAAATATATTACAAAGATAATAATTATCACGAATGCGAGAGAACTTATTATTCACGTGATAGGACACTAGTTTTTGGGTGGAGTATATGACAAGAATAATAATAATCACAAAGACGATAGAAGTTCTCATTCGCGTGATAGGATAGTATAGTTTTTGGTTGGAGTTTATGACAAGGATAATAATAATCACAAAGACGATAGAAGTTCTCATTCGCGTGATAGGACCATATTTCTTTTGTCGGGGTTATGTAAATGAGGGTGATGTAAAAATATTACAAAGATAATAATTATCACGAATGCGAGAAAACTTATTATTCACGTGATAGGACAGTAGTTTTGGGGTGGAGTATATGACAAGAATAATAATAATCACAAAGACGATAGAAGTTCTCATTCGTGTGATAGGACCATATTTCTTTTTGTCGGAGTTACGTAAATTAGGGTGATATAAATATATATGACAAAGATAATAATTATCACAAAAACGATAGAAGTTCTCATTCACGTGATTGGACAGTAGGTTTTGGTTGGATTTTATGACAAGGATAATACTAATCGTAAAGACGTTAGAAGTTCTCATTCATGTGATAGGACCATATTTCTTTTGTCGGGGTTATGTAAATGAGGGTGATATTATGACAAGAAAAATAATAATCAAAAAGAAGATAGAAGTTCTCATTCACGTGATAGGACAGTAGTTTTTGGTTGGATTTTATGACAAGGATAATAATAATCACAAAGACGATAGAAGTTCTCATTCGCGTGATAGGACCATATTTCTTTTGTCGGGGTTATGTAAATGAGGGTGATATAAATATATGACAAAGATAATAATTATCACGAATGCGAGGGAACTTATTATTCACGTGATAGGACAGTATAGTTTTTGGTTGGAGTTTATGACAAGGATAATAATAATTACAAAGACGATATAGTTCTCATTCGCGTGATAGGACCATATTTCTTTTGTCGGGGTTATGTAAATGAGGGTGATATAAAAATATTACAAAGATAATAATTATCACGAATGCGAGAGAACTTATTATTCACGTGATAGGACACTAGTTTTGGGGTGGAGTATATGACAAGAATAATAATAATCACAAAGACGATAGAAGTTCTCATTCGTGTGATAGGAGTGCACCATATTTCTTTTTGTCGGCGTTATGTAAATTAGGGTGATATTATGACAAGAAAAATAATAATCAAAAAGAAGATAGAAGTTCTCATTCACGTGATAGGACAGTAGTTTTTGGTTGGATTTTATGACAAGGATAATAATAATCACAAAGACGATAGAAGTTCTCATTCGCGTGATAGGACCATACTTGATTGAAATCTTGAATATTGCACGTTCTCTTAAAATAAGCTATGCTAACGGTCATGATGGGATAAGCACATATCTTTTGAAACAAGTTATAGGAAATATAATAACCCCACTAGTGCATATTTTTAATCTCTCTCTGACGACAGGTACATTTCCAGAAGCATTTAAGATTGCTAAGGTTGTTCCGATATACAAAAAGGATGACTCTTCCCAAGTCTCAAACTATCGCCCTGTTTCTATTCTCTCGAGTTTGTCCAAAGTATTGGAAAGACTTATATACAATAGGCTATATTGTTTTCTAACAGAAAATGACTTACTGAATCAGGATCAATATGGTTTCAGGAAATACCACTCAACCGATTTAGCCCTTGCACATTTATATGATAAGGTTTCGAATGCTTTGGCGTCTCGAAAGCATGTTATTGGTGTATTCATGGACTTAAGCAAAGCATTTGACACTCTTGATCACAAGGTACTATCGAGCAAACTTCATTATTACGGAGTAAGAGGAGTTGCTCTTGACTGGTTTAATGATTATTTGTCAGGTAGAAAGCAATATGTAAGCTACGAATCTGTAGATTCATCATTATTGCCTATGAAATGTGGTGTCCCACAAGGATCGATACTCGGTCCTTTATTGTTTCTACTGTATGTTAATGATATCTCGAACTCAACTACATCATTACAATATATTATATTTGCTGATGATACTAATGTGTTTTGCTCCAATTCCGATTTTCGATCACTTCAGAGAATTCTGAACACCGAGCTACCTAAGCTGTCTTTGTGGTTTAGGAGCAACAAATTGTCTCTGAATCTGAAAAAAACTAATTATATTCATTTTCAAAGCAGGAAAAATGCAACTGATAAACCTATACCTGAAATAGTCTTGGATGGTGAATATTTGGAGAAAAAACAAAATACTAAATTTCTTGGAACTATCATCAATGAAAATCTGAAATGGAGTGATCATGTACATTACGTTTCAAAGAGAGTGTCACGCACTGTTGGTTTACTGTATAAGTTAAAACATTATGTGCCTTTGAATATTCTATATATGCTATACAATTCCTTGATTCTTCCTTACATGTCTTATTGCAATATACTGTGGGCAGACTCAAAAGTATATACTGATAAAATGCTACTTTTACAAAAGAAAGCGATTCGTGTGTGTACCAATGCTGGATATCGCGATCACACTGATCCCCTATTCGCGAGGTTAAAAACTCTGAAAGTAACTGATATTAACTTTTTACAAAAAGCACTGTTCATGTTCCGTCTACATAATGATTCCCTACCTTCCCACTTCCCACCAATGTTTTCTTTGAATAGAAATATTCATACATACCCAACCAGACAATCAAATAAATACCATTTATGTAATCCTAAAACAACAATGGCTATGAAATCTATAAGACATTCTGGTCCGGATATTTGGAACTCACTGTCCGTTGACATCCGTAACTTGAAGTCAGTATATACTTTCAAGAAAAGTGTGAAATCAATTTTATTGAACAAATATTGACAAATCTCTTAAATTAACACATGGTATCATATATGTTTGTCAGCAGTTCCTTGATATAGCAGGAAAATCCCCCTCCCATGCACCCTCTATCCTATTTTTTTTTGGTTGCAAGTCACTGTTTATTTTTTGTTATTTTCCCCCAATTATGTTCTGTAATTTACTTTACTTTACAATCGTTATGATTTTAAATGTTTCTGGGCTGCAAGCGTATCAAGCTGTCACGCTTAGGCTGTAGCCCTTCTGTATCATCACCTCTTCGAGCGTATGTATCTATGATTTACTGAATGTGGAAATGTAATTTAACTTATGTTTTATACTCATGTAAAGACATTGTCACATTATTGTTATAACCTATGATGATTCAGTAACCAATAAATATTTCAACTATTTCAACTATTTCAACTATTTCTTTTGTCGGGGTTATGTAAATGAGGGTGATATAAATATATGACAAGAATAATAATAATCACAAAGACGATAGAAGTTCTCATTCACGTGATAGGACAGTAGTTTTTGGTTGGATTTTATGACAAGGATAATAATAATCACAAAGACGATATAGTTCTCATTCGCGTGATAGGACCATATTTCTTTTGTCGGGGTTATGTAAATGAGGGTGATATAAAAATATTACAAAGATAATAATTATCACGAATGCGAGAGAACTTATTAATCACGTGATAGGACACTAGTTTTTGGGTGGAGTATAATGACAAGAATAATAATAATCACAAAGACGATAGAAGTTCTTATTCGTGTGATAGGAGTGCACCATATTTCTTTTTGTCGGCGTTATGTAAATTAGGGTGATATAAATGTATGACAAAGATAACAATTATCACAAATGCGAGAGAACTTCTCATTCACGTGATAGGACAGTTGTTTTTGGTTGGAGTTTATGACAAGAATATTAATAATCACAAAGACGATAGAAGTTCTCATTCGTGTGATAGGACAATATTTCTTTTGCCGGCCGGGGTTATGTAAATGAGGGTGATATAAATATATTACAAAGATAATAATTATCACGAATGCGAGAGAACTTGTTATTCACGTGATAGGACAGTAGTTTTTGGTTGGAGTAATATGACAAGGATAATAATAATCACAAAGACGATAGAAGTTCTCATTCGTGTGATAGGACCATATTTCTTTTGTCGGGGTTATGTAAATGAGGGTGATATAAATATATGACAAAGATAATAATTATCACGAATGCGAGGGAACTTATTATTCACGTGATAGGACAGTATAGTTTTTGGTTGGAGTTTATGACAAGGATAATAATAATCACAAAGACGATATAGTTCTCATTCGCGTGATAGGACCATATTTCTTTTGTCGGGGTTATGTAAATGAGGGTGATATAAAAATATTACAAAGATAATAATTATCACGAATGCGAGAGAACTTATTATTCACGTGATAGGACACTAGTTTTTGGTTGGAGTTTATGACAAGGATAATAATAATCACAAAGACGATAGAAGTTCTCATTCGATCGATAGGACCATATTTCTTTTGTCGGGGTTATGTAAATGAGGGTGATATAAATATATTACAAAGATTATAATTATCACGAATGCGAGAGAACTTATTATTCACGTGATAGGACAGTAGTTTTTGGGTGGAGTATATGACAAGAATAATAATAATCACAAAGACGATAAGAGTTCTCATTTGCGTGATAGGACCATATTTCTTTTGTCGGGGTTATGTAAATGAGGGTGATATAAATATATGACAAAGATAATAATCATCACAAAAACGAGAGAAATTCTCATTCACGTGAGTGATAGGACAGTAGTTTTTGGTTGGAGTTTATGACAAGAATAATAATAATCACAAAGACGATAGAAGTTCTCATTCGTGTGATAGGACCATATTTCTTTTGCCGGCCGGGGTTACGTAAATGAGGGTGATATAAATATATTACAAAGATAATAATTATCACCAATGCGAGAGAACTTGTTATTCACGTGATAGGACAGTAGTTTTTGGGTGGAGTTTATGACAAGAATAATAATAATCACAAAGACGATAGAAGTTCTCATTCGCGTGATAGGACAGTATAGTTTTTGGTTGGAGTTTATGACAAGGATAATAATAATCACAAAGACGATAGAAGTTCTCATTCGCGTGATAGGACCATATTTCTTTTGTCGGGGTTATGTAAATGAGGGTGATATAAATATATTACAAAGATAATAATTATCACGAATGCGAGAGAACTTATTATTCACGTGATAGGACACTAGTTTTTGGGTGGAGTATATGACAAGAATAATAATAATCACAAAGACGATAGAAGTTCTCATTCGCGTGATAGGATAGTATAGTTTTTGGTTGGAGTTTATGACAAGGATAATAATAATCACAAAGACGATAGAAGTTCTCATTCGCGTGATAGGACCATATTTCTTTTGTCGGGGTTATGTAAATGAGGGTGATGTAAAAATATTACAAAGATAATAATTATCACGAATGCGAGAAAACTTATTATTCACGTGATAGGACAGTAGTTTTGGGGTGGAGTATATGACAAGAATAATAATAATCACAAAGACGATAGAAGTTCTCATTCGTGTGATAGGACCATATTTCTTTTTGTCGGAGTTACGTAAATTAGGGTGATATAAATATATATGACAAAGATAATAATTATCACAAAAACGATAGAAGTTCTCATTCACGTGATTGGACAGTAGGTTTTGGTTGGATTTTATGACAAGGATAATACTAATCGTAAAGACGTTAGAAGTTCTCATTCATGTGATAGGACCATATTTCTTTTGTCGGGGTTATGTAAATGAGGGTGATATTATGACAAGAAAAATAATAATCAAAAAGAAGATAGAAGTTCTCATTCACGTGATAGGACAGTAGTTTTTGGTTGGATTTTATGACAAGGATAATAATAATCACAAAGACGATAGAAGTTCTCATTCGCGTGATAGGACCATATTTCTTTTGTCGGGGTTATGTAAATGAGGGTGATATAAATATATGACAAAGATAATAATTATCACGAATGCGAGGGAACTTATTATTCACGTGATAGGACAGTATAGTTTTTGGTTGGAGTTTATGACAAGGATAATAATAATTACAAAGACGATATAGTTCTCATTCGCGTGATAGGACCATATTTCTTTTGTCGGGGTTATGTAAATGAGGGTGATATAAAAATATTACAAAGATAATAATTATCACGAATGCGAGAGAACTTATTATTCACGTGATAGGACACTAGTTTTGGGGTGGAGTATATGACAAGAATAATAATAATCACAAAGACGATAGAAGTTCTCATTCGTGTGATAGGAGTGCACCATATTTCTTTTTGTCGGCGTTATGTAAATTAGGGTGATATTATGACAAGAAAAATAATAATCAAAAAGAAGATAGAAGTTCTCATTCACGTGATAGGACAGTAGTTTTTGGTTGGATTTTATGACAAGGATAATAATAATCACAAAGACGATAGAAGTTCTCATTCGCGTGATAGGACCATATTTCTTTTGTCGGGGTTATGTAAATGAGGGTGATATAAATATATGACAAGAATAATAATAATCACAAAGACGATAGAAGTTCTCATTCACGTGATAGGACAGTAGTTTTTGGTTGGATTTTATGACAAGGATAATAATAATCACAAAGACGATATAGTTCTCATTCGCGTGATAGGACCATATTTCTTTTGTCGGGGTTATGTAAATGAGGGTGATATAAAAATATTACAAAGATAATAATTATCACGAATGCGAGAGAACTTATTAATCACGTGATAGGACACTAGTTTTTGGGTGGAGTATAATGACAAGAATAATAATAATCACAAAGACGATAGAAGTTCTTATTCGTGTGATAGGAGTGCACCATATTTCTTTTTGTCGGCGTTATGTAAATTAGGGTGATATAAATGTATGACAAAGATAACAATTATCACAAATGCGAGAGAACTTCTCATTCACGTGATAGGACAGTTGTTTTTGGTTGGAGTTTATGACAAGAATATTAATAATCACAAAGACGATAGAAGTTCTCATTCGTGTGATAGGACAATATTTCTTTTGCCGGCCGGGGTTATGTAAATGAGGGTGATATAAATATATTACAAAGATAATAATTATCACGAATGCGAGAGAACTTGTTATTCACGTGATAGGACAGTAGTTTTTGGTTGGAGTAATATGACAAGGATAATAATAATCACAAAGACGATAGAAGTTCTCATTCGTGTGATAGGACCATATTTCTTTTTGTCGGAGTTATGTAAATTAGGGGGATATAAATATATATGACAAAGATAATAATTATCACAAAAAAGATAGAAGTTCTCATTCACGTGATTGGACAGTAGTTTTGGTTGGATTTTATGACAACGATAATAATAATCACAAAGAAGATAGAAGTTCTCATTCGCGTGATAGGACCATATTTCTTTTGTCGGGGTTATGTAAATGAGGGTGATATAAATATATGACAAGAATAATAATAATCACAAAGACGATAGAAGTTCTCATTCACGTGATAGGACAGTAGTTTTTGGTTGGATTTTATGACAAGGATAATAATAATCATAAAGACGATATAGAAGTTCTCATTCGCGTGATATGACCATATTTTTTTGTCGGGGTTATGTAAATGAGGGTGATATAAATATATATGACAAAGATAATAATTATCACAAAAACGATAGAAGTTCTCATTCATGTGATAGGACCATATTTCTTTTGTCGGGGTTATGTAAATGAGGGTGATATAAATATATGACAAGAATAATAATAATCACAAAGAAGATAGAAGTTCTCATTCGCGTGATAGGACCATATTTCTTTTGTCGGAGTTATGTAAATGAGGGTGATATAAATATATGACAAGAATAATAATAATCACAAAGACGATAGAAGTTCTCATTCACGTGATAGGACAGTAGTTTTTGGTTGGATTTTATGACAAGGATGATAATAATCATAAAGACGATAGAAGTTCTCATTCGCGTGATATGACCATATTTTTTTGTCGGGGTTATGTAAATGAGGGTGATATAAATATATATGACAAAGATAATAATTATCACAAAAACGATAGAAGTTCTCATTCACGTGATAGGACAGTTGTTTTTGGTTGGAGTTTATGACAAGAATATTAATAATCACAAAGACGATAGAAGTTCTCATTCGTGTGATAGGACAATATTTCTTTTGCCGGCCGGGGTTATGTAAATGAGGGTGATATAAATATATTACAAAGATAATAATTATCACGAATGCGAGAGAACTTGTTATTCACGTGATAGGACAGTAGTTTTTGGTTGGAGTAATATGACAAGGATAATAATAATCACAAAGACGATAGAAGTTCTCATTCGTGTGATAGGACCATATTTCTTTTTGTCGGAGTTATGTAAATTAGGGGGATATAAATATATATGACAAAGATAATAATTATCACAAAAAAGATAGAAGTTCTCATTCACGTGATTGGACAGTAGTTTTTGGTTGGATTTTATGACAACGATAATAACAATCACAAAGAAGATAGAAGTTCTCATTCGCGTGATAGGACCATATTTCTTTTGTCGGAGTTATGTAAATGAGGGTGATATAAATATATGACAAGAATAATAATAATCACAAAGAAGATAGAAGTTCTCATTCGCGTGATAGGACCATATTTCTTTTGTCGGAGTTATGTAAATGAGGGTGATATAAATATATGACAAGAATAATAATAATCACAAAGACGATAGAAGTTCTCATTCACGTGATAGGACAGTAGTTTTTGGTTGGATTTTATGACAAGGATGATAATAATCATAAAGACGATAGAAGTTCTCATTCGCGTGATATGACCATATTTTTTTGTCGGGGTTATGTAAATGAGGGTGATATAAATATATATGACAAAGATAATAATTATCACAAAAACGATAGAAGTTCTCATTCATGTGATAGGACCATATTTCTTTTGTCGGGGTTATGTAAATGAGGGTGATATAAATATATGACAAGAATAATAATAATCACAAAGAAGATAGAAGTTCTCATTCATGTGATAGGACCATATTTCTTTTGTCGGGGTTATGTAAATGAGGGTGATATGACAAGAATAATAATAATCACAAAGAAGATAGAAGTTCTCATTCACGTGATAGGACTGTAGTTTTTGGTTGGATTTTATGACAAGGATAATACTAATCATAAAGACGATAGAAGTTTTCATTCGCGTTATAGGACCATATTTTTTTTGTCGGGGTTATGTAAATGAGGGTGATATAATTATATGACAAAGATAATAATTATCACAAAAACGATAGAAGTTCTCATTCGCGTAATAGGACCATAATTGGTTGTGGTTCATGTAAATGAATATGATAATACAGTACGTTTGGCAAGGATAATAATAATCGTAAAAACGATAGAAGTTCTCATTCACGCGATAGGACCATTGTTGGGGTGTATGTAAATGAGGATCATATAAATGACAAAGATAATAATAATCACAAAGACGATAGAAGTTTTCATTCACGTGATAGGACCATAGTTTTTTGATGGGGTTATATGTAGATGAGGATGAAAGAAAACAAGTCAAACATGCAGTGCAGAGGAGCACAGGCGAAGAGAGGGAGATCGAGAGGGTGCGAGAGGAAGGGAAAGAGGGAACAAGAGAGAGAGAGAGAGTGACAGATAGAGCCTGGGTCTATATTTCGGAGAGAGAGAGAGGGTCCATGTGGTGAAAATGATTTTTTTCGAAACTTCCAAGGGTATAATGAACATTACATCGAACTTCTGTAGGAAAGAGAGAGGGGGTGGGGGGGGGGGGGGACAGAGAGAGATAGAGAGAGAGAGCGGTATCTGGATAGACATATTTATTGTATTTCTTTCATGTTTATCTGAACGATTATGTGGTCATTCATTTTCAAATTGCTTTCTTTCTGATATTCTTTTCTGAATGCATTTCACGGATATAACAATTGGAAAAAATGATAAGACTTCATGTATCCCGTAGGCCTACTTGAAATTGTCTGTTATAAACGTATATCAAAAAGACTGATCAGTCGAAGCTGAGACTAGATTGAGACGGTTGCGGAGTAGGGTTTACGGGTACGTCAAACCATAGGTTTATGGTCAAACTCACTCTGCAAGGAGATTATAACTCCCTTGATTTGTGCGATACAATCCTGAACGGTACTTGCTCTCACACAAACGCACACAGAAGCTGGTACCATGGAGCTATAAAAAAGAACATGGACCGAAGCCATTCGAATACAGTCGCTTCCCCGCCGTGGAGCGGGGTCAGCGCGGTGTCAAAATTGCTGTTTGTCTTCTGTCCAGGCGGGGCGAACGTAACACAGTGTTTCAATATCGATTATACCATGAACCATTTACAACAGTAGATGGCGCTAGTATACAACATCATGAGCCGGTTTAAATACAGGCAGCTTGGAACTAATAATTGATTTATTAATTACTGTTTAATTCACTAAAAAAAAAAAAAAAGTATTTCAGCGGTGGAGATTGGTTAAAGATATTCCTATTGCATCTTGTTATAACATCAAAGAGTTTCAGATGAATTAAATATTTTTACCAAAACTTTGTAATACCTTTAAGTGTAGAATTAAAGGGGGATTGTACCCTGATATTCAATTCTTTTTTTATAAAAGCAGGAACAGATCAAAAAAGTTCGAGGAAATCCGAATGAAAAATATGTAAGTTGTTCATATTGAAATCAAATGTAAATTGGCGATTACAAGACATACCTATTGAACGCCATTCACATTTGCTCTACTTTAAACACAAATATGAATTAATGTTTTCTGTAGTGAAGAATATATTCATTACTACATGCAACCCGAATATAATTATTTCCAAGATGTTTTTCACAAACCCTTTTTATTAAATCAAATCAAAAACCCAAGAAAATCGAAATTCATATAAATATTACTATAAGTAGAGCTACTGAACGATTGGAAGAGATGCTCGGATTTTACGTCATCGAACCTCGATTTATTTTATATCTCAAATGGAGATTGAAAACCAGTTCTTGAGAACGTTGTTATTCTCAAAACCAAAGTACAGGCAGGAAAGGTGCGAGCGTTAATGGCTCGCAACTAATATTGTGACAAATGCTGAACAGACGCAACGATTCCCTCCTATTTGTCATTCCCCCCCCCCCCCCCAGAAGACCTATAGGACCTTCCATAAAACATGAGTTGACATTACTGAGTTAGTTCAATTCAATTTCATTCAATAAAAGGTTAAAGTAAACATGCATAAACATAAATATTGGGAGATCCCTCGCGGCTGATAATATGTCAACTCTGTCGAAATAACAAAAGGCAAAATTACAACAACGAAAAAGAACAAGAAGAAGGAAAGAAAAGAAAAACACTCACCAGCATATGAACAACGTAACTGTGCAGTTACCACTAGTGTCAGTAAACACTGGATACGATACATAGACCATAACATCATGACAGTTTTGCTGTTGATTTGAAATTATCTCACAAAACTCTGTCTGAATACAAAATACTCGAACAAGGAAGAACTAGTCACGAACAAAGCCACTTGGTTCTACTTGAACGAAAAGAGTAAAATAAATATTTTTTTAGTGCGCTAGCTGAGCGAATTTTGTGACTAGCTTCCTCAATCGTGAATGCTAATATTTGCTATCAAAATGACGAGTCTAATCGAAACCATATTTAGAAATAATAAACAATGATAATAGTTTCATTTTGTATAGCGCTATCCGCTACGTTTCAATTTCATTGTGTTTTTAATCACCCTGTCGTAAGATTCAATTGCTTCTTTCCGCACAGGGGTCCATCTTCATAAGGAATGCCAACAGGAAGCTCCCAGAAATAGACATTCTACTTACCCTAGACAGAGACCTACAAACCCGGACCTAACCCTTACCCTAGACAGAGACCTACAAACCCGGACCTAACCCTTATCACATTTAAAATCCTTAATGACCCTTGCCCTCTCGAATTCATACTGCAAATACATACAATATACTCTCATCGGTATCCCAGGAGCACGTCCTCATATACAAGACAATAGGGACTTTTAGATATGCACGTCGACTGCTACGTGTGACGTCCTTTTAAGGCACAGCGCCTTAAAAGGACGTGACACGTAGCAGTCCACTATGCCGGCGTGCATATCTAAAAGTCCCTAATAACGACAACCTTTCTTATCACTGATATTTCTGCAGGAACTGACTGCTGATCTCAAACTCCAACGGAGGGAGAAGAAGAAGACTAAATCGTATCGTAGTCTTAAGTACGACATCGTGATAAACAAGTTTTTTAATTAAACACCAGTTTGTGAGAAACCAATTTCTAACATATTGAGAAAAATTAAAAGACTTATATACCATATAAACTGTCACATGTTTTTAAATTCTATTATACGCCAATTATGCCATTCATTTTATCTTCATGCAGCATATTTGTGAAAATATGTCCCTATCGTTATCGTTGTAACTATTTTTAATAAATTGATATTATCAGCTCTGTCATTACGCTTAACCATGCATGATACACGATACATGGCACCGTTTCACAGAACCGTCATACGTACAACTTCACTGACATGCCATTAAATACGTATATTGTAATTTAAATACGTTTCAATGAGATGTCGGTACAGTTGTACTTGTGATGGTTTCGTGAAAACGATGCCCGGGTCGTTCTTCCATTGATGAGAATACACACACGAATGGACAAAGAAGGATGTGTAATGTGTGTTTAATATTGTAGGTGTAGACTTAAAGGGGGAGTCTACCCTGGTATTTAATTCTCTTAAATAAAAGCAGGGGGAAAAGACAGAACAGACAAAGTGTGAGGAATCTCCGATTGAAAAATAAGAAAGGTTTTTCAAATTGCAATCAAACTTAAATTAGCGATTACCAGACATACCTATTAAACACCATTCCCACTTGCTCTACATTAAACAAAATATGAACTAAATTTTTCTGTAGTGAAGGATAAACTCATTTCTACATGCAACCCGAATATAATCATTACATAGATGTTTTACACAACCCCTTTTTTAAGTAAAAATCGAATGCTTCATCGAAAACCCAAGAAAATCAAAATTCATGAAACTAGAGCTATTGAGCAATTGGAAGAGATGCTCGGAGTTTTCGTCACAGATTTCCAATTTGAATGTGTTAATGATTGTATCTTTGAATATTCATAACTTTCTTATGTCTTATCGGAGATTCCATGAAGCATTTTTGCTGCTATTGTTAAAATCTCCCCCATCAACCTAATATCATGGTAAATCTCCCATTTAAACAAGGGATTTTCCCTTCTACATGAATCCCATTATTTGTACATTGTCACTGTACATGTATTGTAATGACTGGTCTTGTATTTTTGTATCGTTGATGGTCGCGGTTATTGGTCGCCAAAAGTAGCCCAATGACTGCTGTGTGTTCAAGTCGAGGGAACAAGTTTTGAGTCGGTCATGTCACCTTACATTGTAATAATAGTGATCATTCGTTCGTTTTTTTTTTAGTTTTTTTTTTTACTCATATTTTGTTCCAAATAAAAGGATAACAAGAAAAGTTGCAGGCAGTTTTAACCAATCAGAGACGTAGAATTTTGTTATGCTGTATATAATATAGAATGATGACGTGGCCTCATCAAATGACAGTATATTTGAACGGTTTGAAATGACTTTGAGAGTGAATTATTGTAGATCTGTGAAATTAGGGATGAGGATAACTTACTGAATGATAAGGATATCCGTAGCCATTATTTTTTTCTGAAACAAATAGTACGGACAATGTTCAACATAATTAGTCAGAAAAAATTGCAACAAAAGGTTTTTCAACGGTTTCTAGTAGTATTTGACCTCAGGAATCACATACTAGAAGTATACCATAATTGAAGCTTCAGAAAGCTGTTATTTTCAAGATGGCGTCCAAGATGGCCGCCGATACCTAAAAAATGGTCATAAATCACTTATTATCCATCCTAGAGACATAATTTTGGTGTCTATCCCATGGTTTTGGGGTCCGAGAATCCATTGAGACAAGTATAAATGGTTTGTAATGGTCTAGGAAACCCCAAAATCAAAGATGGCGTCCAAAATGGCCGCCATAACAATTGTCATATGTCACTTATTATCCATCAGAGAGACATAATTGGGGTGTCTATGCTATGGTTTAAATAATTGAAATTTATCCCAGGAAGCATTTCATTTATAAAGGTTATATTGTCCTATGGCGGACCAATGAATATTAATAAGTCAGAATAAATCAGGAGAGCTTTGGGTATTTTTTTCTAGTTCATCGTGACTGTGCCATGGACCAGTGATGGCCTGGTGGTAGAGTCGCTGCCCGGCAGCAGTAGATGCAGGTTCAAGTTCCGCTGGTTCAAAGATTTTTTTCTGACTTGTTTTTCAATACAGATCGATCAATCGATCTTATTGACTGGGTGTGAGCCACAAATATGTTTAAATGCTTGAAATTTCTCCCAGGAAGCATTACATTTATAAGAGAGATAATGTTTATTTTTAGTGAATCTAAGCAACAGGGACGTGAATATAGAAAATTCTAACAAGAACCCTCAAGCCCCCGTCCCCAGCCGCCAGAGCCCCCAAGGCCCCACAGCCCCCTTCCCATAACAAAGGTTATTTTACCACCTCTCCTACTAACGCCCATACCATACTTACTCAACATTTGCTTATTGCTAAACTCCCCTCCTGCTAGTAAAGCCAAGCCAACATACATCAGAGCAAGAACGACAGCCTTCATGGTGATTGTAGATGTACTGTAGATTAAACTGATCTGGCATACAGCTCAATTGATTTTGATCTCTTTGCTATTGCTAAGCCTGCATTATTAAGGTTTAGGACACACTGTTACTGTCCTCTTTACCTGATACAATACCTTATACAACATTTATCAATCCCTCATTGGCCTGGATAATTCGTATTCGGTACCAGATGAATGTATTTTACATTGACAAAAAAAAAAAAACTGGTATGATACAGAAAGAGAGAGAGAGAGAGAATAATTACAGTTTTCTTTTCGACATTGGCTTTTTAGTCATCTTAATATAAATGGTACTCGAGCGGGCGCCGATTTCAAATATAAATGAGTCAAACATACTTAATCACTCTATTTATTACGACATAGTATCATTAAAATCCAACACCAACCCCCAAATTAGGCGATATAAAAACGAAATTTAGATCGTTCTTGTCCTGCATTGATTTTAGAGATATCAGAATTGATAAAAATGGCACAAGCTGTCATTTTGATCTCTAAAAGGACTGAAACATAATAGTTTGATTTAGTGTGATTTTAATACTTTTTATTTTTTGTTTTGTTCTTTAATCTTAAACCTAATTTAAGATAATGACAATTGTTGTCATTTGAAACTGCTAAAAGCATTATTCTGCTTGACTATGTTTATCCTGATAAGTAGTAGTTTTTAATTATTTTATCACAAAAGTTAATGGTTTGCATTTGAAATATCAAACTCTATTGGAATCCATATGGCTCCGAATAGTCTCATTGGACAACGCCCCCTATCGTCAGAGTCCAGCAGCCTAACATGTTAGCATACTGACTTTTACCCCCAAAATCGTTAAAAATTCATTTTGTGTTTGTTTAAACGAAAAGCACATCCACCCGACATACGTTGACACTAGCTCTTTCATTGGAACCCTCATGTCCCATTGACTTTTGAAAGTTCACCTACCGTAATTTGGTCAATATAGGTCGCTAGCTCGCCATTGCCTATATAACACCTGTGAAACAAGTCGAACTTTGGACGCAATTTGCCAAGCGATTGTACGATTATAGGTCAAGCACACGAAGGATAACAAGCATGAATTATCATAGATCAGTTCTGATCGGTTCATTATGTCCATTTCAGCCAACCCCCACCGTAATTTTTCCATTTAGTATAGGCAAGCATTTTGCCGAGGTAAGCAAAAACATGAATATTCATGATCGCCATGGACCATTCGATTATTTACAGAGGGGTGCAACTGTGCACCACATGAAACTCCCCTACTGTAAGTAAAGTATTTCATGTATTATCTAGTTTGGTAGGTTTATTTTACTAACTGTTTAATTATCAGCTATCAATGGTGGTTTAAAGATATGGAAAATGTTCTTGTATTTTATATTTAGCAAAGCAATCTCACATACAAATTCACTACCAAGTGTCGTCT
The DNA here is from genome assembly GCF_000002235.5 of Strongylocentrotus purpuratus. Lineage (NCBI taxonomy): Eukaryota > Metazoa > Echinodermata > Echinoidea > Camarodonta > Strongylocentrotidae > Strongylocentrotus > Strongylocentrotus purpuratus. Next base: position 7,781,768 of record NW_022145598.1, read on the forward strand.
AATCCGCCGAATGCCGTCTGTTATATACGTCCAGCGATCGAAAATGAGACAACCGGAGCAATATGAACATGATATTCACCCTCAGCTGCTCGAATTCGAATTTGATATTAGTTTAAATATGCAATCATTCGAGAATGACTGAGCGACAGAAAACAAACTTGCTATTGTTGTATTATGAAAAGAAACTTGTGAAAAGTCATTTTATCATGTGACATATAAATGACGAAAACAAAGGAGGTGCAAAATATCTCTACGTTCTACATGTTACATCCAGATATTGCGTGCATGGGTTTTGAGTGAATATACATTATAGTTTCAATCTTGCAACAGTAATTCGAAATGTCCGTTTTGCCCACACGGCATCACAATCAAGTTGCCGCCACGCCATTCAGTCAGAAGCAACTTATGAAAAACAGTTAAAGTGCCCGTTCAAAGAAAATTACAAATTACCCGTATCACTAGAAACTGGTAAGCTAACAGATGTTCATCGTAAAAGTTTTAGGTCAACTACATATCGGATGATTTGTAAAAAAATACAAATAAAACCACCTCCTCTGTCTTGGGATATACAGTACGAGAGATTCGCCAGAAAAATAACAATGTTTTAATGACGCCACAATATGAATCAAACTTGCCCAAGCAGACGAGATCCTATAAAGAACAAACATAGTTGCAATGGTATTATTTCTGTTTGGCCATTCCTTGAACCATAATGCATGGCCCTACAGAGTAATTTTTCTTGTTTGGGACCGGGGGGAAATGCAATGAATTATTGATAATTTAATACATTTTCTTGTTTTTTGTGTATCTATGGGGGCGGCCCCGTACCCTAGCCTCCGCTGCGTACAGTCATGAATCAGTAGCTAAGAAAAGGCCTCGTTACTGTGAGAACCCGGGATAGAAACCGTGTCGATCAGATATATTCGTGCCTTTTGTGAGGCATTAATCCTCATTACTGTCAGTTCTGACTTATGGACGTAGGTCCCCTAGTTGATTAGCATAGTAGCACACACAGGCTTTAGCATTCACGCAAAACAGACACTCGCAAACTATTTTTCAATAAATCTGAAAATGTATACTATTATTTAGATCTATTAGGAATAGACCATTGTCAAAATCATTCCATTAATTGGGGTAAAAATAATTATTCCACCTTTATGACCAACAGTGTATATTAAAAAAGTAGCCTATTTCTCTTTCTATTTTTGCAAATGATATTAATGTCTCTATGAGATTAATCTAAAGATTGAAAAATAAATCCAAATAAAAAAGCTCACAAACAAAAACAAATACTAAAGAATTCAATGATTTTATGTAATCGGTTTTCATCCAGGATTATGTAAGCACCATCCTCGTTATCATTACAAGCTTTTACTGCGTCTGCAGATTGGTACACATGAGTTTCAGTGTTTTCTACAGACCCTCCTCGTTCCTCCTGCTTAAGGGATTTAGGTATACGCGTAGAGTAGTAGCCTTCACTGCCGGGGATTTTCAAGGATCCCATACCATCCTGTGATGGGAGTATATGCGAAGAGTAGTTCACATTAGAGCCAGCGGTTGTTCTGTCTTGTGGGTCACGATCTATGACAATGTACCCATCTTCATCGGTACTTCTGGCCGAAACAGGAACTTGGACCAGGCCTACATCTGGCATGTCTGGGTAGTTGTAGTCATGGTCCGATGAGCTGTTCTTCACAGGAACGCCCCGGAATGGGACGAGGTACCCATGGGATAGTTCAGGATCTGCCGTGGTTGCCGAAGGAACTTTCTTGTCAGGATCTTCGTAGAAAATTTCTCCTACCGAGGTCTCAAGAGGTCTCTTCACTGGAGGATTAGTCCCTTAAACGCGTTGCATTCTATGTGATGAAGGCATTGCTTTAAACGACCGAGATGTTGCGCCATCGACACTCTTATCCCGAAGGGCCCTGTCTTGGTGTTGTTCATCAGCTCTCTCCGTGCTTCAGGCATTGATATGTCAGTATACCTACAGCAACGATGACCAGGAAAATGACGACCGGGATAAAGATTTTAATGGCAATGTGAACCGATGGACCCACGGCTTCTATGGTGGAAAGGCCTAGATAAATTTTGGTAAATACATAAATTAATCAATTTATATAGCCGTTTGATTTAAACAGGGCAACACTCTCAGTATGAAAACTGTTTTTCTGAGAGGCCCTTTACAAATTATAGGTCAAAAATACAGATAGAAAAAAGTTTAAATTTAATCAAATCATAACATGGGTTATTTGTTTTTGTTTCTTGTTTTGATACAGCATGATATAAACACGAAAAATATTTCATGTGAAAAAGTAACTGCAAAATAGTGATGATATTGTTATGATAATACTGATAATGATAAACAAATAATATTAAAACTACTAGTACTAGTACTACTACTACCAATAATAAGAATAACAATAATAACATAATATCAATAACAATATTAATAATAATATCAATGAAAAATAGCTATTTAAAAAATGCCGCAGTTTTGCTTCGACATGTCTGAACGAGCCTTATTATAAAATGTCAGAAGTTCTACGAGACCGAAATTGTCTATCTAGTGTATGGGATGTCGGTTTTGGGGCTGTTGGCTTCCCATGCCGATCATACAATTTTGATTGAATATGTTAATACTACTTCTGACTTATCGACGGTGATGTTACTGATGAAGAACATAAAAACAAATAAAATACCACACATTTACCTATGAAAAGTGTCATAACCCTTTTAAAGTGGTGTATTTATATTCATGCAAAATGTAATGTACGATTGGCATGCATTTTTATAATGGTTACCGGCTACCAAATCGACTGGGGATTGAGACCAAGGGTTCAGTGAAAATGATATCCATTACGATAGTCGTTGTCGAATCACTACCTGTTGATTCTGGTGAAGACCTTGTCCACTCCGATGTCGTCAGGTTGGTCATCGTTTTCCCTGTGGTATTCATTGTCTGCTTCGTGCTGGTAGATGATTTTAAGGTGGTTGTTGTTGTTGCTTTAGTAGTTGTAGCTTTGTAATGAGACAGGAATGAATCAAGATGACACATATACGTATCAAGCGTATAGTGATTCAACAGCATCAAATGTTATTATTTGATGCTAGATAACATTAGGCATTGATAAGATTTGTTAGGCGCAAAATCCTTTTTTTTTAATCACAAGCTCAAGGTGCACTAGTGGAAAAGATTTTAAAAAAATATTCACAAGAGTACAATTTGAGTAGTATATTTTATTAGTGATGTTGTTGTTCTTGTTATTATTATTATCATTATCATTATTACTATTATGAGTATTATTATTATTATCATTATTATCATTATTGATATTGTTCATATTAATATAATTTTCATCATCATCATCATCATTGCTTTTGTTGTTGTTGCAACAATGAATTAGAGCGAATAGTATAAATGAGAGCATTATGTATGATAGGTTATAATACTATAGGATTACATTACACGTACAGTGTATTTTTAATATAAATATTATTCTTTGAGCGAGGATCCCAGTTTGCAGCTCTTTCCTGTTCAGCTTATGAATAGTCGTGTAGTCTTTATCATACACAATGGCCTAATTGTGCAGTCAATTTCTACGACATAGAAAGCCTATAAAATACTTGTATCAGGCAAGTTTGTATTGGGTGGGGTTTTGATTCATACTCATCACATTCACTACATACTTGGTGGTGAAGTTGACACGACCCGGATGTTATCCACGGCTACGCGACCAGATGACAGGCTCCACAACGCAGTGAACGTTACCTACGAAGGAGAGGAATTAATTCATGAAACGTGAATTTGAGCAAATGAAAATTGTTCATAAAATCTACTGGAGAAATACAAATGACACTAACTTTGAATTAATGTTTGATAGAAACATACATGATCGGGTGAAAATGGTGGATAACAGATATATTCAAGTTATTACTTTTTTCATTAATGATTAAAAAAATGACTTGATAGATTGGATCTAAACTGAACATTAATGTTAAGAAGTAACACTTTCTCTTGAGCAAGGGTATGAAATGAGAAATCATTTTTAGTGTTAACAGATTTTATTTTCCTTTCCTAGTATGGTTACTTCGTTTCACCGGTTTTCAATAATTTGACAAATACAGGGAAATTATATTTGGACTATAAGGATACCGTACACAAGTGAATTCCCCTGTTTGTGTATAAACCCATGAACATTATTAAAGTGAAGAAGAATAAGTCTTACATATGTGTTTGTTTATTCATTTGTTTACTTATCTTAAAAATTACTTCTTGTGATTCCATGTCATAAGACACAGAAATACATTCCAGGCCACACTCTTCCATTTTATCAACTTTTAGTACGTGTAGTTTTCTAAAGCGGCATCCAAAAATATGATTTACTTTCCAATATACCAACAAAAGATGTTTGTATTAGTGTGGATTAGTGTCTTGCCTATAATGTCCAGCAATTGTTTTACCACACTTTTCCGAGTTTACATGTATGGATTTTATAAATACTTCATGTGAGAGGAATAACACCTCATTAACAAATGCTAAATATTATTTACATATGTGTTGTGGTCTAGTGGATAAGTTTCCGAACCGTGAACCACAAGGTAATGGTTTCGAATTCCTGCCACAGCGATACCTCCTTTGGTATGACGTTAATCTACATTAGTCACACCCCGCCCAGGAAAGGTTAATGCACGGATTTCTGGTAGGATTATACCTTGAAATGCACTATGCGCTGACAACAGCTGCATGAACGAAAGCCGGGGTAACACTCTCCAAAGCTCTTTGGAAGTGCATAGGGACATAATATCATAATTATTATTATCATTATAATAATAATGATAATATTAATAATAGTAATCATTATTATTATTATCATCAGCATTATTACTATTATTATCATTATTGTTATTATTATTATTACTATCATTGCTACCATTATTACTAATATTAATGTTGTTGTTATTATTATTATTATTATTATTATTATTATTATTATTATTATTATTGATGTCAATATGTCATCGTCATCATCATAAATAACGCATACCGTAGGTTCATATCCATGGCAGTAGATTCTGATGTTTTCCACTAACTCCCAGTTGCCATTAGACTGTAGGTTGACATCATCTATTATCAAACCACAGACAGAAATCGTCAGGATGCTCTCACCAGGGTCAAAGAACTTGAAGTGGAAGGAGAGGAGTCCAGAGTTTTGTTGTAGATTAGGATTTGGTAGTTGGAACATTGCTTGAATCTGCATGTTTCCTCTTCCACCCGTCGTAAGTAGGAACCCATCTATGTAAAGAAAGCAATGAGTCATAATCTGATGTATTTAGAGATTTAACTAGAAAAAATATTATTAAACCTTTTTAGTTTTAATATTACTATATATTAGCTAAAGTGCGTATTTATTTCACAACACTTCATAACATATCATACATTATAATAAATGATAAACGTCAGATACACAAAGTGAAAGAACATGTGAGATAAACCTTTAAAAGTTGATTGCGATACATCATAATAAGAAAGAGAGGGGAAAAAATCAGTACAGGATGAAATATGTATAAAAGACAAGTTAATTTGGTTGTGAAATATGAGATTGCTTCTATGGGTAGATAGATACCTTTAGGTGAAAAAAATAACCAGGGGGCCGTTTCTCAAAATCGCCATACATCTACCTTTCTATCATGGACTTTCTATTGAACTTAAATGTCCATTGGGAAGATTATGACTAAAAATGATGTACTCCAAATGAAGAATATTATTACATCTGCTGGGTTCATACAGTCGATACATGCATCTCTGATCATTACATGATCTGCTCCTAGCTGGCTAAACAGAAATCAGAGCCAATCTCTGTTACTTCTTCCTTACGCAACTATTGCAAGATCGATTAAGTTAAATTCACTAATACTTTACATGATTTAATATCATCTCAACCTGCAGGATTAGATAATGAATCCTTATTTGATCGGTATGTTTCTGGAGTCACTAAGGTACTTGATACCTATGCTCCATCGGAAACCGAGTCTCGCCCTTTGAAGTTACGTAGACCTTGGTTCAATGAGTCTGTGCTTCTTGCACGCCAACATCGCCGTAAAGCAGAACGGAAATGGCTAAAAAGACTGGACTCAGATTGCAAATTGTTCATAGAAGTTTATAAGAATGTAATAAGTCATTGATATCGCTAAAGAATTTTTTTTGAAAGATAAGTTGGCTTCGTGTACTGTCAAGGAGGCATATCAGGCAGTCTCCATCAGTTGTTACCTTCAGAAAGGCCTTAAAAACACATCTTTTTTGTGCAGTTTGTAGTTGTAATATATATATGTATTTATGTAATTTAATTTTCATTCACTGTAAAGCGCTTTCGGCCTTATGGGAAAAGCGCGGTATAAGTTATATTAATAATAGTAATAATGATTACGTGTGTTTATAGAATTAACACGCGGATCAATGGGTGATCCACGAACTTAGACTTCTGACGGTTTCGAGAAACTGGTCCCTTATACGAACCATTTGCGCCTCCTGATGGTGCATTGCCATTGTAGCCCCGGCCACTGGTCGCTCCCCAGGCAGGTGATGAGCTGGGCTGTGTAATACCACATTCGTTCAATCCAGCATCTGACGACCATGTACGTTCCCCGAAATTACAGAATAATTCTACAAAGCAAAAGGAAAAATATTCAATTTACCTCTCTTTCCTCAATTCACTCAGGATTACATCAAGGTATCTTCATGAACTATGAACTAATTTGATACATAATGAATCTCCTTTACGTGTAGACGAATAAGGATCTCTCTCTCTCTTTCTCTATCCCTCTCCCTTTCTCTCTCTCTTTCTCTCTCTCTCTCTCTTTCTCTCTCTCTCTCTCTCTCCCTCGCTCTCCCTTTTCTCCCTCCGCTTTCCTCCATCCCCCCTTGTCTCTCACTCGTATACTCTTTTTGTACATGAGTAAGAGACTCTTATGGCAAATGTTCTCGTATCTGCGAATCATCCCTAAATAATGAGTTATTTCTCCCTTTTCATGACATTACTGATTCAATTCAATTCGATTTAGTTCAATAGAAAGTTTATGTAAACATGCATAAACACAAATATTGGGATATAAAATCCATCGCAGCCGATAACATATCAATTCTGTCGTAAAAGCAAAAGGCAAAACAACAACATCAAAAAAAGAACAAGAAGAAAGAAAGAAAAGAAAAATAAGGGAAAAGGGGAAGGCAGAACAATGATGAGAACTCTCACCAGCATATGAACGATGTAACGTCACGGTTATCACCAGTGTCAGTACACACTGAACACGATACATAGACCATAACATCATGGCAGTTGTGGCTGCAGCGAGGTCGATAATAAATCAAAAGTCTAAACAAAGGCTTCTACAGGAATTCATAGCTTTAATTGGTGTAATCATGTCGTTCCAATTCATTCCGTGAAAACTGTGGATAAATGACAGATAAAGAATAATAAATACAAGTACATCATAGCATCATCAATATAGCAATAAACACAGTCTATTTGAGAAAGTCATGAAATAATGTACATTGTGTCATGATCTTTTTAATTCATTAAAATAACCCCAGTCACTATTCTAGTCCATATGTATTAAACGGCTTTACATAAATACAAATCACTACAAGTGTCTCAACTAGACTTCACTATATCTTGAATAAGCGATGAACTAAACAATAATAAATTCCGAATCTCTACTTAGTGCTTCAGCACTCTCATAATAATCTTCAAATTATTAGCAGTATCTTCACTGTTATCCTTGTTCTTAATATCAAATCAAATGTACATATTAAACCAGCATGGGCTTCCATGTCTTACACTACATACTAACATCAACATATCTCAGTATGAAGTACAAAATACACACACTAATTTACACTTTATGTTTCAACAATTCATAGAAATAGATTCAATATACAACAAAACTAACCTCTTTGACTGACATAATGACAAACTTAGAACTGAAATCTCCTTGATGCTCTGGCAAAAAGGGGATTCTTGGACCTCAACACAACCATGTTCTTGTAGCATTCTGAGTGTTTGATATCAAGTGAATACCAATAGATGGCGCTATACTAGTCACCTTGCCTGAGGAAGTGCTATTACAAATATATGTGTATTCATGTCATGCATCAATAGTACTAGAAACAAATGACTTGGGTGATAACGTATTCAAGTGCAACTGTCACAACAGCAGTTTTTGGTGTTGATTCGATATTATCTTACAAAACTCTGCCTGCATCAACGAAAGACGAAGTATTGACTTGTATTCTATCACTAAATGTAAAGCAAGGATCTGTATTGACAATGTCTGGATAAAACTACTCGAACAAGGAGGAACTAGATGCAATTAAACCCACTTAGTTCTACTTGAACGAAAAGAGCAAAATAAATACCTTTTAAGTACGCTAGATGAGTGAACTTTTGTGAGAAGCTTCCTCAATCGTCAAAGCTAATATTTGCTATCAATATGACGAGTCTAATCGAAACCATATTTAGGAATAATACACAATGGTAATAACTTCATTTTGCATAACGCTATCTGCAATTTTTCAATTTTTATTGTGTTTTTAATCACCCGGTCGTAAGATTCAATTGCTTCTTTCCGCAGTGGTCCAACTTCATAAGGAATGCCAACAGGAAGCTCCCAGAAATAGACATTCTACATACCCTACGCAGAGACAACCTACAAGCTTCTACACAACTAATCATTCTATACCCAACCCATCCCATCCCAGACCTTACACATAATAACATCCTTAACGACCCTTGCATTCCACGAATTCATATTGCAAATACATACACTACTCTCATTTGTACCCCAGGAGCATACCCTCTTATACAAGACAATAACGACAGCCTTTCTCACTACCGATATATCTGCAGGAACTGACTGATCATCTCTATCTCCAACGGAGGGAGAAGAAGAAGAAGACTAAATCGTATCGAAGTCTTATGTACGACATCGTGATACACACGTTTTTTAATTGAACGCCAGTATGTTAGAATCCAATTCCTAAAATGTTGAGAAAGATTAAAAAACTTGAAGGGACTATGTCCTATTTGCAGGCCAAAAAAAATGAAAAAGTTTAATTCCAACTGCATTTGAAAGATAATACTAATTTAGAACTTCCCTAAAAAAGGTGGGGCTTGAAAATGTCTTCAAGTGGGAAAATAACGACTATTAGTTGTCAAATCGAGTTTAGGGCTATAGAGCCCAAAAGTAATAGTCTTGATTTTCAGACAATTGTACCGAATGGAAATACGTTTTATGCTGCACAAAGATTCAATCAGTTTAATCTTGGCCATCACAAGAAGTGGGTTATTGATGTAGACAAATGCTCATGTACCCTTTACAACTCTTTTCATGTATGTTATTACCAAAGAGGGAAAATGCCAGTCAGTCACTCAATAGTGTCTGACAGTAAAGTCTAGCAAGTAAACGATTTTCCTTGCATAATTTGAATATGAGGACACTGCTAACGTTTAAATTTCACAGATAGGACATACATGACATATTCATAATTCCTGCAAAGTTCTACAGCATTTGAGGTTGGCTGCAAAAGGGACATAGTACCTTTAAAAGACATGAAATTATGTTCTATGAACTTTCACATGTTTTTAAGTTCTATTATATGCCAATTATACTGTGCATTTAATCTCCATGCAGCATAGTTGTGAAAATATTTCAAAATAAAGATATGGATATAATTTTTTTAAATAAAATGATATACAATTAATATCAGTTCTGTCATTACGCTTAACCATGCATGATATACGATGTAAGGCAACGTTTCACGAAACCGTCATACGTACAACTCCACTGACATGCCATTAAACACGTAAATTGTAATTTAAATACGTTTCAATGGGATGTCGGCCCGGCAGCTAATTTTTTTTCCCAAACAGGAAGTTTGCCAATGCTAATATTTCCGGTCATCTGATTGGCTGATATGTTACGTCATTAGCAATGACGTAACCGTTAGGGTGAGTGATGGGGTTATAGAAATCATGCAGAAACACCTGTCATCAACCCATCAACTCAATCGGTAAGGTCAGCGTAATACAATCATAGATTTGTGGGTTCAAGCCACAGTTTATTCCATTTGTTTGCCTTTATAAATAGTGAGGCAAAGCAATAAAAAATCAAAGTCTAATTGTTTGTGACCTCTTTCCAAGCTGATAATGACGTAGAACATATCAGCCATTGAGAAGAACGGAAATATAAGAAATTGCAAACCTGTTTGGCCGGGAATAAAAATTTCGCGGCCCCCCCCCCCCCCCACTCAATGTTATTTAGGGTACGCATATGCTCGTTCCCTCTTTTTGAAAGCACACCCTATCTAAGGACTGCCAATATTTCCGAACCCCCCTTTCGTGGGCATTTCGCGGGCTTTACCTATCTTGGAGACCCCCCTAAATCAGGAAAAATGCTCAATGTACCCCCCTAAATTGGACTAATTTCTCAGGAGTCCAAAGAGATGAGAGAAAAAAAAAGAAAAAACACACCCTTTTTAAAGAAATCTCCGGGTGAAAAGTCAAATACACCCCTTTTTTTTACAATTCTCGGGCCGGACTTTGTCGCACGAAAAGTATCCCTTTACCGGACATTTTGGCAACACGCATGCGGTCATTCCGACCTCTGAGTGGGGGGGGGGGGGGGGGGGATGTCGGTAAGTTTGTAATAATAATAATAATAATAATAGCTAGTTCTTATATAGCGCTTTTCAGGACCGAAGGCCCTCTCAAAGCGCTTTACCCCGGTCATAGGATTCAGGCTTACCCACACACAATGTATGCACATTCTCCACTCCCTGAGGAACATTCCAGCCAGGCGTCTTTTTCTGTACTTGTGATGGTTTCGTGAAAACGATGCCTGGATCGTTCTTCCATTGATTAGAATACACACACGAATGGAAAAGGAAGGATGTGTAATGTGTGTTTAATATTGTAGGTGTAGACTTAAAGGGATAGTTGAGTTCTGTTGCAGAGGGCGCTACACAAAATAATTTTTTCGTGAGATAATGAAAAATAGAGTGTCAAATTTGAAAGAACGTGAAATTTAAATGACAAAATCATCTTAGTTTGATCAAAATCGGTTCAGAGACGGCTGAAATATAACGATTTCTAATACTTGTGTACCACCACAAATATTAGATATTTTGAAAAATTTGAAAAAACCGTTGAAAAAAATGGAATAACGCCTTTTACGTCGTATTTGAGCCACTGCCAAAGTTGGCTTTTTTGTTGGCATTTTCTTGTTGCTTATATTAAGCACAACCAGCCGGCCCATGTATTGTTATTTTTAATTAAATAATTAAATAACGGTCACCGTGTTTTTTTTTTTTAAAGTGGAGCTGAATTGGTATGCTCGTATTGGCTAAATTTCACACATTTTGGGGGTCCAAAATAACCTTTACAGCAATTTTAGGTTCTAAAAGAGCACTATCAATGTCATAGATAAGAATAAGAGCAATAACCATGTACTTTGAAGGCATTTGCGATCTGAAAATAGAACTCAACTATCCCTTTAAAGGGGGGCCCTACCCTGATATGTAATTATTTTTAATAGAGGCAGGATAAGGACAAATAGATCGGAAAAAGTTTGAAAGAAAGTTTGAGAAAAATCCGATTGGAAAAATAAGAAAGGTTTTTCAAATTGCAATCAAACGTAAATTGGCAATTACCAGACATAGAGTTCTGGATCATTTGAAAAAAGTCTGTGGTAATTCTGGTTTCCTTCCACAGGCTCTCGTCAGCATTTTAAAGAAAAACAGTCAAGTTCATAACCATGCTACACGAAATGCCTCTGCGTTTCACTTACCCCAAGTAAGGACAAAGTTTACTTTTAATACTTTGGTTTTTACTGGACCTAGGTTTTGGAACTTGCTAGCCACTGGCGTACTGGTGGGGGTGCTCGGGGGGCGCCAGCCCCCCCCCCCCCCCCAAATAAAATTGAACCATGACTTATTTTCACAAGTAATGTATAAATGTTCGTGATATCACATGATTTTCAACAAAATGCTAGTTTCTCCATTATTTCTTGCAAACTGACCCATTCCCAAATAGCCAGAAAGAGCATATGGTTTTTTATAGTCACTAAGGGCCTTATAGTGGCCACTAACAGTAACACTAATTCCTTTCCAGAAGCTACTGTGCAAAGCACTGCGTACCGGGAGATAACATGCTACCCACCACTCGGGCTGAGCATGCACAGATTTGCGAACGAGCGTTCAATACTTACATCATGTATCACTGCATATATACCGTTAAGGGGCCCAGTGGGGGGAATTGAATTTAGACAACGGTACAACGAATCGTCTTCTTTCTCTAATTATTCAATGAAACGGTAAAGCTTCCGCGCTTCCGCGAAAATGAATTCAGACAAGGAGTAATTAATAGTAATAATTTATTGAAACGTCAAAGCTTCCGCGCTTTGCGCGAAAGAGGGGGGGGGGAATTCAGATAAGGATTAAGAGTCGAGAACGGTTCAACGGTATAATGAATCGTCTTCTTTTTCTATAAATTTAATGAAACGTGAAATCTTCCGCGCTTCACGCAGGGTGGGCGAAAGTGAATTCAGACAAGGGGTAAGAGTAATAATTTATTGAAACGTCAAAGCTTCCATATTTCGCAAGGGCGGGGGAGGGGGACTGAATTCAGACAAGGATTAAGAGTCGGGACCGGTACAATGAATCGTCTTCTTTCTCTAATAAATAAATGAAACGTCATAGCTTCCGCGCTTCGCGCGGGTGGGGCGAAACAAGAATTAAGAATCGAGAACGGTACTACAGATCGTCTTCTTTCTCTAATAGTTTCATGAAGTGTTAAGGCTTACGCGCTTCGCGCGGGAGGGGGGAAACTGAATTCAGACAAGAACACGATACAATGAATCGTCTTCTTTCTCTAATAATTTTATATATCGTGAAAGCTTAAGCGCTTCACGCGGGATGAGCGAAAATAAATTCAGACAAGGATTAAGAGTAATAATGTATTGAACCGTCAAAGCTTCCGCGCTTAGCGTGGGAGGGGGGGGGAACAATGATTAAGAGTCGGGACAGGTACAATAAATCGTCTTCTTTCTCTAATAAATACATGAAACGTCATAGCTTCCGCGCTTTGCGCGGGAGGGGAAAAACTGAAAAATAACTTAGTTCCTGGCCCAGGGTTTATAGGGTTAAATTTGTAGACATTTGGACATTGGCATTTTTATATTTGTCGGTATAGTGGTGGTTCGTTTTGTCGGTAACCGGCTGCCTCTACACCCTCCCCGCCTCCCACACTGAAAAAGATCTAGCGACGCCCCTGATAACGACACAGTTTATACATTCGAGATAATTTTTGCTAGTACTACTGGTGAAGTACCGGACCACCATCTTTGTGCATTGTGCAGCATCAAAGCATAATTTATACAACGTCTCACTTTTCTCTAACTTCTAACCAATCAGAAGGCCTCTTTTTTTCCATGAAGTGCCGGCGGACATTAATGCGCCAAATGTGGTCCTCAAATTGCATAAGATTCCTACTCTTGGAAGGGGTAGGAGAAAGCAATCCATATAATAATACGCTAAGGCGTCGAGGGAGGTATCTGGGGTCCATTTTACAGCGCCCAAATCTCCCCTCCCGCCCGCCCCCGGGCGCCGCCGGGCGGTCCCGCGGACGGACGGCGTTTTAATCTACCCACTGGGCCACGTCCCAGCGCGGTGCGACGTCCCGGTCGTCGTCGACGTCGTCGATGCGTCCGCACGTCCTACTTATCCGTCACGAGCTTCATGTTTTAGCATGAAGTGAAGATGGCCGAGCGGTCTGAGGCGCCGGTTGCGTTCGATTCGCCGGCAGCTCTTGCACTTTTTGCACGCACGGGTTCGATCCCGCCTCCGCCACAAGTTTTTTTTTCTTCCCCGTGTTTGTTTTATATACTTTAGATTTTGTAATCTTTACCATTTTTTTAATTTTAATTAAAATGTAGACCTAATATTTAAAATTTAAACGAGTTGAGTCTTTATTTGATATTTATTAGCTTATTTCATGATGAAATCAATTAGATCTAGATCTAGGCCTATAGATAAAATCAGCGCAACAGATGTCTTCCCATCCACGTCCAAACTTGGAGACCTATTTCCATCATTATTGACGGGATTTTTATATAGTTTTCGTGAGTGGAGGTATGAAATCAAAGCTTATTTTGTGATTATTCTGGCCATGTTTACCGAGTTTTGATTATCATTTATTAAAGGAAAGTTTTCACAAGAAAATCAGAGAAAAACATCGTTCAGTTTCAAGAGCTCTGCCGTACGCATACAGTGTGTAGTGCGGTGCACTCTAGCTGTGCTGGCTGCTCGACTGAGTGAGTGAGTGAGCTATTCAGAGTCGAAGAGACTATGAATGGCCAAACATGCCAATATTCGACAACTATACGCTATATTATGTATCCATCCATGCGACTATTTGGCCCGAATTCACAAAGCAAGGTTTGAGGTCAAACCTCCTTTTGTTTCGCCAAACCTCCTTTTGTTATTTACAAACCAGAAATTCATGGTCAGAAAAAATCACAATCTAGGGTCTGATATGTTACAGTTCTTACATCAAATCAATACATGAAAACTTAGTTATTGAACCAGAATTTTTTTTTCTTTTTAATTAGGCAATTATAAAGTAGGAAGCCTGAAACCTTAGCCTACTAAAAAAATCTCAACAAAGTGTAGGCCTATCCTTTTATGAATTAATGAAAAAGTAGCCCCAGAAAAAAGAGCCCCCGAAAGTTGATAAAGTAGCCCCCGAAAATTTCCCAAAAATTTGAAATGGAGCCCCCGAAATGAAAAACTTAATTTTTTGCCTGCGCCCCCCTCTAGAATCCCTCGAATTTCCGCGGGTCTTGAGTTGAGTGTATATATAATATAGGCGTGGGGTCCACGGGTTTCAAGGGGCCATAAACCCCCAAGAGCTCGGGGGTTACATTCTTCAAAGTTGGGGGGGGGGGGAGATCAGATCGCAGCGGGTTGAGTGTATATATAATATAGGCGTGGGGTCCACGGGTTTCAAGGGGCCATAAACCCCCGAAAGCTTGGGGGGTTTAGGCTTTTAATTAGGGTCAGATGAGCATAGTTTTAATACTTTATTTGTGACACTTGCGAGTCACTAATTGGCGTGGGGTCAATACGTAGAGTTGCGTAGTGTTGCGTACCAACTACGCTGGCCTACGTTACTATATGCTGAGGGACGGAAAGGGGTACGCAAGATGAACGAAAACAATTCAACATGTTTAATTTTTTTCGCGTACTTTCGGCGTAGAAATTTGACGCAGGAAGTACGCCTTTTTACGCAACACTACGCTACATGCCTACGCAACAGTACGCTACCCTACGCCAGATCGACAAAGCAGTAAAAGCTTTCCACACTACGGAACTCTACGCAGTTCCAGTGGCTTAAAGAATAACTACCGGTACAGTTGGATCGTTTTTTTTATTTTTTTATATAAGGCCAAATTTTAAAAAAAACATGTTTGGTGTCCTGTTTTTTCGAAAAATGGGAAGCAGGAGGCCCTTTTTTTTTTCTTTCAAAATGGCCGCTCGGTACATTTTCCCTGACATTCGGGCTATTTTTCAAGATGGCGGCCGACAATTTTTTTTTTTTCTTTTTTTAAATCAGAAATACATTTTAGCAGTGCTTTTCATGTTTTTTTTCTTCAAAAAAAAAAAAAAAAAAAAAAAAAAATAGGAGGCGGCCCCCAAATAGGAAGCAGGCGGGGACGCTCTTTTTTTTCTTTCAAAAAAAAAATCAAAAAAAATTCACAAAAAAAAAAAATAGGAGGCGGCCCCCAAAAAGTAAGCGGGCGGGGACGCAAAACATTTTTTTAATGGCCTGAATGGCAAATAAAGTTCTTGGTGGTTTTAATTTAGACAGTCTCTATATATCTATTTACACCCCCCGCCCCCCTCTAGAATCCCGCGGATTTCCGCGGGTCCAGCCAGTTTTACGTCATATTACTCCAGGAAGTGCCTAAAAATGCGTCTAATTTGGTTCTAAAATTGCAAATGCTTCTTACTCTGGGAGGGGGGCAGAACCCCCTCCCAGACCCACCCCCTGCTTGGTCGCTCCGCTCCCTCGCCGTTAAAGCCTCGTTCTGTCGCTTCATCGTTTTGCATATATTTCACCCCATGCCATTTTGTGCACCCCCCCCCCCCCCCCGGTAGGAAATGCTGGATCCGCCACTGATGCCTATACCCCTTGAGCTTCGGGGGCTTTGCCCCTAGACCCCACTTTGAGAAACGTTCAGCGGGGCCTGCATGTTAGAGTGGGGTGATTCAGATTTTTTTTTGTCAGCCCCCCCCCCCCCCCAAACGTTTTTGCTCATTACGCCACTGTTGCTAGCGTTAAGCAATCTGTTAGCCTCTCTTCTTTCAAGTGTACATTTAAGGTTTATCTTCTCGATAAATACTGTGACTTATAGAGTAGTTCATTTTTGTAGTTATTATGGTGCCAAGATCTATTATGTATTATTAATATTGTAAAATTTCTTCTTGATATTAATATGTGTCTAACTGAATATTTTCAGATTGTCAGCCTCTTCTTCCCTCCCCCTGTTGTCTTGTGCCCGTTGTGTGCTGTGCCTATTGTCGATTTGCTGTAGTCTTTTATTATTTCTCATATTTTCTCTTTTCGATGTGCTGTAGTCTTTCATTATTTCTCATATTTTCTCTTTTCTTCCGTCTTGTCTAGTCTCGTCTTTCGTTTTTGTTTTGTTGTTGTTGTGTGTGTACACTTCTTGTTTCTTAAACCACCTTTTCCCTATTGTATTCTTAGGTAATCACAAATATGTACTCCCATCATGTTTATCTGGCTCAGAGGGGACCCTAAAACTTACAAGCTCTGCTTTTACCAGGGTCTCCTGACTCTCCTCGTCTTTTATTTAGTTAACTTTGTTTTTATCATTGCCATAATTTTTTTAATTTTTTTTGCATTCTAAATGGGTGATGATCTACTGTTATGCTCTATGTGTCATTTGAAAGAAAGACGAAAAATATCTTATCTAATCTTATCTTATCAAGGAGAATCTTTATAATACGGGGCCCTTATCTTATGAAGGAGAAAGGGACGAGGGTCCAGACGAGGACGGTGTAATGAGGGAGGACGCAAGTGGGGACTCGGGGAGGGGCGGGGGGGGGGGGGGACAATGGAGAAGACTGTAAGATACTAATCTCTGTTTTGAAAGGACATTTTTTTGTTTCAGTTGACGATCGAAGTATGACGTCAGAAGCGAAAGTTTTTTGGTTGAATTTTTGGTCTGCCGATTGGGGGCGTAGCAATTTAGCTGCACATGATTCTGTAGTTGGGAAAGTCATCTTTCTGACATGCAATCGATAATTTAGTATTCCAGACAAGCCCAATGTTGTGAGTATACTTTGAACATACGATGTTGATAATTAATAATTAGCCGTCAGTTTGAGTTGGATGTTGGTTTTATACTGTTCATGGTTTTCAGATAATTTGATGTATAAAATTTGTTATGAAAGTGATACGTACGCACAGTAACTTTGTATGATGCATTACATGTGCAGTTACATAATACGGTGCATGTGTTTAGTGCTATGGGGATAGTCTGTTGTACAGACCGTGTTGTGTTATTTTAATATCATTTATATGTAAGAGGCAGTTGTATAAAGTGACAGAATGAAGATAAATCTGGTAACTGTAGACATGTATATAAAGAGGAATTTAGGGTAATTTGTGTAGAGCCAAAAGGGTTATTGTTTTATCATGCACACAAATACAATAGTGAACAAAGGAAACTCAAGCAGCCATATAAGGTATCATAAATTGATTATTCATTTATTATGATGCTAAGGAAATATAACATAGTCTTTAGAGGGCGTTGATATTTCATTTTGGAACAGTGTAAAATGTAATTTCAGTAAACAACTAAATATGCATTAATCATACAACTAATTTGATGCAAGATTGTTTGCAAACAGTTTAAAATTGACATATTAATTATGATTGTTTAATTTTGATTAAATTTCAGGTTGAACCGCCTTTTGTGAACGGTATCGCTACATGCTTGATATTGTCGCTATTTGTTGAAGTGCAGTCAGTCCGATTGGTTGGTTATACTCTACAAAGACAATGGAGAAGTTGGAGAGCTCAAGCAAGGAGCCTTTGACGTTCCTGTAGACGGGGTCTGTGGAGTAGGGGCAGTAGCACCGCAGGTGATGGACCCCACGTACAGCCTTATCTCCCTGGAACCTTTGCCAAGCAGTAAACTCGTCTTAAAACTCTACCAAAAAGGAGAATATGAGGATATAAAAATAAATCAGCGACTGGAAAATGTTGCTTCGTTATACTTCATTCAAATAAAAAAAACAGACAATCCACAACATAAACTCATTAACAAACAAAAATCTAAGCTCTGACAGAATAGCATTTACGTAGGCATATCACTGCCATTTACTCTAATTAAGCCCATAATCACCGTTCGTGACGTCACGAATAGCATATGGAAACGTTTGCTTGTATTTGTCTCATAAAAGAATCTGAGCACGAACTGACTCCCACACGGTGTTGAGTGCTCAGGGGTCTCAGGCCACTGGCTTCATCGGGCAGGTAGTTCCATTATGTGAATGGGTAAATTAACTATTACAAAATGAGGGAACACATTACGTTGTACAATAGGGACACACATTGTTTTTATTGTGCAGAACATACTCTAACTCTAACAATTGGAGTACAAAGAATAATAACAGGTGAATTAAATGCATAAACACCACAACACACCTGGGGAGGAAGCATTCATAAATTTGAATACATATAGTGATGGATGTCGATCTGTAACTGATACCTATTCATCAGGAGGATGATCTATTCATTCATCCCCCCTGATGAATAGGTATTAATACGTAAGGATCGACACCCATGCATAAAGTTGATAAACGACTCCGATGAAACTAGAAAACCAAAATGAAATTTGCGTTCTGGCAATTGGACTACAAAGAATGATAGCAGGTGAATGAAATGCTTCAACAGCAACACAAACACCTGGGAAGCTAGGAAGCATCCATAAATTTGAATAATTTAGTTGATAAACCACTCCACATGTGGACGTTTGTTGGAGCAGAAAGCAGTGGATTCTTAACAACACGAACCCATTTAACAGAATGTCGGAACGTTAATTAAATTTGGCGCGGTTGGAAAATGCATCTTTCTACCCTGCGAATTTAATGGTACGATCCAGTAAATTAAAACAGTAAAATGGGTCTTATTTTAAAATTACTCATTAAATAAAACCCAAAACTTCAGTGATATCAGAAAAAAATATGTTTTATCGTATTAATAATTAAAAAAAGATGTATAAACATTGTGAAAGTGTCGCATTTTACGATAAAAGACACCGATTTAGCAAAGATGACGTCATTAGTGCGCTTGCATCAGGGAATTCAAGGTCAAAAGATCAATTCAGACACTGATAAGTTATTGGTCGAGCCTTTTTGTTTCCTTTATTCCGACAAAATTATACAATTAATCAAAACAAGTTTGATACCAGAAGAAAGCTAACGATTAGTATTTTCATTAACCGCTTGCCCCAAAGTCTCTTGACCACAGTGAAACGAGTGAGAGCTTGCGAGAGCGGCCAAAGTGTGATTGAAACTCGCTATTTGCTCTTCTCCAACGCAAAGAGAGACGACATTGTGCTGGATAAATGTATTTTTTCCGACAAAAGTACAGAAAATTTGCATATAGTCTTTTTTATATTATACTTTATGAAATGTTACCCGAGTGATTTCCGGGCGCCCCAATGCTGGAAAGAAACGCACATTTTAGAAAACTTCACTTTTTCATGGAAAAATGCTTATTTGTTCTATGCACGCAAGTCAGATTGAGCGGATGATACAACGTTTCCATATGGGACCCGACTCTGGTGCAATTCCGTGTTTTATGGCCCGGTCCCACTGGCCAATGGACACACAACGTATGCATAAAGGACGGAGCGGACGAGCGAAATTTTGGGGGTGGCTCCATCCGTTTTCATCCGCTCCAGAAATGGACAAAATTTGCGAAAATTTGCGAAAACAGAACGGAAAATAACGGACGTGGGTAGTATGTAGCAGGGATGTTAAACGGATGTTAAACGGAAGCCTAGCGGATGAAAGCGGATGGGAGTGGATGACAGCTTTGAATACTTTAAATACGAGATGCATACGCTTACATCCTTTCTATTTCCGTGCTACTAACGATGTATAGACGTTCCATGTACCTTATCTTCCCCCCTATTTCCGTCTTCAGCTGCAGCGGATGTGAATTGCGAGGATGCCCAGAGGATGCAGAGAGGATACAGCGGACGTTTAACGGATGACAACGGACATAGAACGTTTGTTACTCGTATTTGTCGCGGATTTACATCTTAAACGGCGGAAGTTCATCCGTTCTAAAGTTTTGTGCAGCTCAAAACTTTTTGCGCGGATGAAATCACAGTGGACGGATGCTCGATGGATAGAGCGTATGAAACACGTATGCAATGAGTACACAACGGATGCATAGTGTTTTCCAACGGATGGCAAGATTTTGTTACGTTTTACATCCTCTTTGCATCCGTAAGTGCAGTGGGACCGGGCCTTTAGACTTCGAGATTTTGGTGGAGTTTACTCGCATAAATTCACCATTCTAAGCTTGTTTTGTCGGTTGGACACTATTTAGTGTTATTCTGGAGATTAAAAGCTGTCTATTGGTGTAATTATCTCAATATTTGGGACCGTCTAGAATGTCAACTTTAACCTGTGTGCAGTGAATATTTACTAATGTACTCGCAAACATGTAGGCCTACTATTTGTATGATATCATGAAAGACTCCCCCTTTAAGCCTTGGACTACAATATAAAACACACATGACACATCCTTCCCTTTCCAGTCGTGTGTGTATTTTCATCAGGGTAGAGCGATCCAGGCATCGTTTCATGAAACTGTCTCAAGTACAACTTCATCGACATTCCATTGAAACGCATTTAAATTACAATATACGTGTTCAATGGCATGTCAGCGAAGTTGTACGTATGACGGTTTCGTGAAACGTTGCTCTGTATCTTGTATCATGCATTGTTTAGTATGGTTGAGCGTTATATATCATGACAGATAATAATTGTATATCCTTTTACTAAAACAATTATAACCATATCTTTGAATGGACATATTTGCGTGGTCATTATTAAATGCATGTTATAACTGGCGGAAAAAAGAATTTAAAAACATGTGACACTTATAATCTCATTTGTCCCATAAGTATTTTAATTTTTCTTAATGTGTTAGAAATTGGATTCCATTAAACGTACAGGCATTTAAATTTAATACATGTTTTGTGCATCACGATGTCGTACATAATAAGACTGCCATATGTTTTAGTCTTCATCTTCTCCCTCCGTTGGAGTTAGAGATCAGGTTTTAGTTTCTTGAGGGCTCCGTTGGAAAGCAGTTTCTTTTAACCGAATCGGACTACCCTCCACTGTTTTATCAATAATTGTAATAAATAAAACATGAATAAAATAAGGAATAAATAAGATATCGGTGGTGAGAAAGAATGTCATTGTTGTATTGCATTTGAGGGTTTACACCTGGGATACCTATGATTGTAGTGCAGTGCAGTTGCAGTGTGAATTACAGGATTAGTTGTGTAAAAGTTTGTCTGGCAGCCTCTGATTGACATTAGGGATTTTTAGATTCTGCACGACGAGAACGTGGACTGCCCTTTTAAGGCAATATGACGTCCTTTTAAGGCACTGGCAGTCACGTCACATTGCAGAATCTAAAAGTTCATATTCCTAATGAAGGTGGACCGTTGTGCGAAACGTAGCAGTAAGCGCTATACAAAATATAACTACATAATTTAAAAACAAATTTTAAAAACACATGCAGACCTGCACTGAACTTGAACTGGGTAAGTGGTATTAATTTAGGGCTCGGTTATGATTATATGTTGGAAACTAAGGAGAGAGGATTTGTGAGTTTGGCAGTGGTTTGAATGATTGGTGTTACAGTGAGAGATTGGCGAGGGGTTATTAATTATTATTAGTGTATATTATCATTGTTTATTCTAAATATGGTTTCGATTAGACTCGTGACACTGATTATAACTACTTAGTTCAAGTAAACTCAAGTGGGTTTATTCACAACTACTTTTTCCTTGTTCGAGTGATGTTATCCAGACATTGTGATAAAGATCCGTGTTTTGCATTTCACGCTAGAATAAAAATCAATACTTCGTCTGACGTTGATGCAGGCAGAGTTTTGTGAGATAATTTCAAATCAACATAACAAACTGTCATAATGGTATTGTCTATGTATCGAATTCAGTGTGTACTGACAATAGTGATAATAACGACACATCGTTCATTTGCTGGTGAGTGATTTCATTTCTGCCCTCCCTTTTCTTTTTTCCTTATTTTCTCCCCTTGTCTTATTCTAATTCTTTTTTATATAACCTTTTCTCATTACAATTGTGTTGATTTAAATCAGACGCGATGCGTTTTATCTCCCAATATTTGTGTACATTTTTTATATTTGCATACTTACATTAACCTTTTATTGACTTAGATTTGATGATTCTTTTTTTGTAATGATTCGCCGATAAAGGACATTTACCATGAGGAGAGCCTCTAAAGCTATAGTCACAATTCAGACCATGCGCAGCGACCGACCGATTTGTAGCCTGCTCGGTCGCCGCTGGAAATTAGGCATCGATGTTTGGAGAAGTCGAGCAGGCTGTAGAGCACCAGCGATGCCTGGGCGGTGCCCTGTCGATTTCCCGTTGGTCGCCGGTCGATTTTAGGTCAAAACTGGACTAAATCGGGGAGCTTCTCCGGGCGGCGTCCCGGCAGTGATCGACTGATGACCTACCGATTCCCGAGCGGTCTCCCACCGGCCACCGGCTTAGTTTAAAGAAATAACCCTGCGGCCGGCCGGTGATCGGCGGGGCCCCAAAATACGCTCGGAGCCCGGGCGGTCGAGCGTTCGCCGTCGAGCGATTTAGGTCAAAAATCAAAACGGCTAGGTCAAAGGCTGCCGACCGATTTTGAACTCGCCGCCCAGTGACCGACTGATCTCCCAGCGGCGACCGCACGACAGCCTTTTACCGGCAACCTTTGACCTAGCGGCTTCGGTATCTACCTAAATCGCTCGACGGCAAACGCTCGATTAGGTCAGTGCCCGGGCGGCGACGACGGGCACCGAGCGTATTTTGGGCGGCGAGTGAAAAGTGAGCAGGCGCCGCCAAATTTAACTCCGCGCTAACATTTCATCGGCGACCGAGCGATGCCCGGGCGGCTCTCCCTCGGTGCCAGGACGAAATTGGCTGAAAAAAATCGCCGCCCGGCCGCCGAGCAGGCTACTTTTTGGGGTTGCAACATAGCTTTATTAATTTATAAAAAGACTAAAAAAGAGAGAGAGGGGAAGCTCAATTTCTTAGTGCTCTACAGGTAAAGGTGTTTCATTATGTATCAAAAAAGTTTAAAGTCTGTTAGGATATTCTGATGCAAACGTAAGTGAATTGAGAGAAGAAAGGCGACATTTAATCTGTTTCCTTTTGCTTTGTAGACTTAAACTGTACATTCGGAGCACGTACGTTGACGTCAAGTGCTGGATTGAACGAATGTGGTATTACGCAGACCAGCTCACCACCATGGGGAGCGGTCAGTGGCCGGGGCGTCCGTGGCAGTGCACCATCAGGAGACTGGAATGGTTTGTATTCTCCCCCCCCCCCCCATAACACAAGCCCTATTGCCACGTTGACTCTCGTCAAATTGAGTATTTTGAGAGGGGAATGTTGGCAGATTATGTTCTAACAGATGCGTCCGTCGGGTTTATATCCTTTTAATACTTTTTGAAATTATTATTCAATAATATTGTGATATTTATGTTAGGGAACCTGAAATAAAAGCTTTTATTTCAATGGTTTCCTTCACTATACAGCAATTTTTGTTTAATTACAATGTATCACCACCCACCATTGACATTTTCAAAAAGAATCTAAAAACTAATCTATTCCAAAAACAACCCAAATAACTATAAAAAAATAACTTTGAATTAGTATTAAAATGATATAGTGATATAATATGTTAACTTTCCAAGGAATTTACATGTCATGTTAATTTCTTTAGTATTGTTAGTAATGTTTGATCTTCTTGTTAATTTAAGTAATGTTAATTTGTTAAGTTATGTTATTAATATTTTCTTTTCTTGGTAGTTTAAGTAACCCTAATTCCATCAGTAATATTGATTTTCTTGAAGTAATCTTGAATTGTGTACAGCGCTTTGAAACTTTTATGTCACAAGCGCTATATAAAATGTTCTTCTTATTGTTATTATTATTATTGTATTACTTACCATTTAGGGAAAAATATGAACTGGGCAGAAATTATATCAAGTGTAGCTTTTCTATGCTCTTAATAATTTGTAAAATGAAGGCCTTTGTAAATTTAGTTTCTGTTATTGTGGGAATAAATAAAAATTAAATGAAAATTGAAATGAACCCAGAGTTAATGCGCCCCCTACTCACAAACGTAGGCCTATACCCCCATCCCCTGACCGCTAATAGGGGTATGTATTGTCTTTCTCACTTTCAACGATTGATCAACTTCCATTGTTGGCCTATAAACCGATTCGAATGAATGTTGACCATCATTTTTAAATAATTCATCACTCAGATTGTCTCAAGTTCAAATAGTGCATATAACACAGTCACCCAAGGGGAACTGTCAATCGAAGCCATGCTTTTCACTAGATTCCCTCATTGCATATCTCATATCCAATTTTGTCAAACGTACCTATCTCATCATGTCCGGATTTTTATTATTATCTTTATTATTATGATGTATTGTCATCAAATATTTGAGAGATATATCTTATAAAATGATTGCATTCCTTCATTTTGCGTTCAGACTTGTTTCATTTATTATAACGTATGATATTTTATGAAGTGTTATCAAAGGTGAACTAAGCTAAACCTAAAACTAAATAGGCTTAATAAGTTTTCTGTCTTGTTAAATCATTTACTTCTAAATATCTCAGATTATCTCCCCTTGATTTCTTTATAAAGATGGGTTCCTAGTTACGACAGGTCAAAGAGTTAAAAAGCAGATCTCAGCAATATTCCACCTACCGAATCTTGAACTACCGCAAAACTCTGGACTACTCTCCTTCCACTGCAAGTTCTTTAATCCTGGTGAGAGCATCCTGACGATTTCTGTCTGTAATTTGTTGAGATACAATGTCACCCTACGGTCTCAGTCTAAAGGAAAATGGGAGATCGTAAAAGACATCAGAATCTACTGCAATGGACGTAAACCTATGGTAGGCTTAATTTATGATGATGACGATGCCATTAATAACAATAATAATAATAATAATAACAACAATAATAATGATTAAAATAATAATAGTAATAATGGCAGTGGTAATAATAATAATTATTATTAAAAAAATGACAATTATGGTTATAACGGTGATGATGATGATGATTATAAACAAAATAATACAAATAATACTGATAATTATAATAATAAGGAAGATAATGCCAATAATAATACTACTACTAATAATAATAATAATTATGATAATTGCGTAAATAATAATTACAATATAACGTCCCTATGAACTTCTAAATAGCTTTGGAGAGTGTTATACCCCAGCTTTCGCTCCTGCAGCTGTTATCATAGCTTAGTGCATTTCAAGGAATGATTCTACCAGACACCCATTTACCTCATCTGGGCGGAGTGTGACTAATGTAAATTAACGTCATATCAAAGGAGTTAGAGCTGTGGCAGGAATTCGAACCCTTTACCTTGTGGTTCACAGTTCGTAGACTTAGCCACTAGACCACAAACACCTAAGTAGATAATAACGTGTTTTCGCGAGATGTTATTCCTCGTACATGAATCATTTTTAAAAATCTTTACATGAAAACCTTGACACGTTAGGTATATGCTATTGCTAGACGTAATAGGCAAGACAATATTCACGCTAATACAAAATCTTTTTTTTTTCTCAGTATATTAGAAGAAGAAAAAAAATCATATATTCATATGCCGCTTTTATAGAAAACTAATAACAGTCGATACAATCGAAAAGCGTGGCCTGTAAATTATTTCTGTGTCTTATGCCACGGAATTAAGGTGTAATATTTCGGGTAAATAAACAAATGAATAAACAAATACATATGTAGGACTTATTCTTCTTCACGTAATGTTTACGGTTTTATACACAAACAGGGGATTCCCATGTGCATGTTATCCTTAAATCTTTATTCCCTAATATTTTAATAAAAAATCAGTCCACATACTAGAAATGCTCAAGAGAAAGTGTTACTTTTTAACCATAATGTTCAGTTTAGATCCAATCTAATCTATCAAGTCATATTTTTTTTTGCATCATCATTAAACATAAAAAGGTGATAGGCTAAATAAACTTGACTTTATTTCAGGTACCATTTTCAACCGATCATGTATTTTTCTTTTAAAAACTAACTCGAAATTAATTGGTGTCATTTTGATCTCTCCCGTATATTTTATGAATAATTTTCATTTGCTTAAATTCACGTTTCATGAATTAATTCCTCTCCTTCGTAGGTAACCTTCACTGCATTATGGAACCTGTCCTCCGGTCGCGTAGCCTTGGATAACATCCGGGTCGTGTCAACTTCACCACCAAGTATGTAGTGATGAGTATAAATCTGAATCTGTAGAAAACCCCTACCTAATACAAACTTACCTGATACATGTATTCTATAGGCCTACTATGTTGAAGTAATTGACTGCATAATTATTAGACTAATGCTCAGTTCAGTTCAGTTCAGTTAAGTTCAGCTCAATTAATTCATTCTTCTTAAGCATAAAAACAATATTATAATATATACAAAAATTGCAAATATACAAAGTAAGATTTGAAAAACCGGAAAATACAAAAATGTTCTCAATACTTGTACAGAGCAGTTCCCAGTAAAGGGGAAGATATGTGATATACACAATAGCAATAACATAATACAACAATTATACAGATTAACTAGGTAATCATGGTAACACACTACACCAACAAACACCAGCAGTCATACAGGGAGGGTGGGGGTAATGGTAGTTGTAAATTTTATTGAAAAAAAATAATGATTGGAATAATCATCAATATATACCTTTTTCAACTTTGCTTTGAAGGAAGTGATATTGTTGAACTCTTTACTTCCTTTGAAAGATTATTCCACACGCGTGGACCACTGAGTCTGAATGAGTTAAGTAAAATCTGTGTTTTAACTTTGGGATAATGAAATTTATTACTTGAGCCAGGTATTGTGATAATGGACCGATTTATTTATGGCGAATATTTGGGAAACGTTGAAGGATTAACATTATGAACTGTACGAAACAATACTAATGCTATTTGAAATCTATGTATATCATATATTTAATGGTTTTTAAAACGAAGAATTATGGTTGCGAATGTGATCTAAAGGAATAATTTGTGCACATTCTCAACATTTTCTTTTGTAATTTGTGTAACGGTTCCAATTTCGTTGTTCCAACTGTCGCCCAAATAATATTACAATATTGTATATCAGGTAAAAGGGATAAACAATTATAAAGCATATGAATTTCCTTTTGTGGCAAAAGAAATCACGTCGGTTACAAAAAACTCCTATAGCTTTCAGATATTGCTATAGTTATAGTGAAACGATTATTGTTGAGAGAAAGTTACTTAAGAAACTCGATTGTTTGGGAATAACTTAAAGGGCTTTGATTCATAAATAATATTACATCGGAATTATCATGTTTTATTATGTTCTTTACAAAAATAATTTTAATTAATTCCTCATTTGTCTTTTTTACAAGAATATCAAAATCATTATGAGATGCAACTAAATTTGTGTCGTCTGCAAAGAGGACAATATGAAACTGAGGAAACATTACATAAATCATTTATATAAATAATGTATGATAATGACTACAATTATTTCCGTGAATGTACAGGAAATTAAACTGAACATGAAAGAGCTGCACACCAGGATCCTCGCTCAAATATAATATTGATAGTAAAAATACACTGTACGTATAATGTATTCCTGTAGTATTATAATATCTCATACCTATGCTCCCGTTTCTACCCTTCGCTTTAATTCCATGTCGCAAAACCAACACAAATGATGATGATGATAATTACATTGATAATGATAATGATAATAATTATAATGATTATAATAAGGATAATAATAATAATAACAACAACACTAGTAAAAACAACAATAATAATGATACAAATATTGATATATACTGAATATTTTAAAGCTAGGGCCAAAAAAAAATTGTTTGGTTGTCCTCGATTGCTTTTCTGGAGTAGGGGCGGGCGGGCGGATTTTTTTTTTTTTTTTTTTTTTTTTTTTAAACTTCATTTTTTGTGGTTTTTTTTTTTTTTTTTTTTTTTTTTAAACTTAATTTTTTGTGGTTTTTTTTTTTTTTTTTTCCATTTTTTTTTTTTTTAAATATTTTTTTGTCCATAAAAAAAAAAAATCATTAGGATTGTCAAGCATTTAAACAAACAAAGTCTATAAAACACTTTAATATGGTAAAAGACTAGTTTAATGTACAATGAATATCTAGACCAACACAGAAAGTATTTTGGGCTTTCAAATACAGCACCTTTTAAATCTCCTTTGTACTACTTATAGCTACTTGCGCCCTCTATGTAGCAAACAATGCCTAATCGGTGACCATTGGTCCCCCATGATCCTCTTTATCGTATATTAACTGAGAGCTGATTTGATGAGATAACCACCTGTCCAGTGACCTTGCAGGGTGGTCTAATCCCTCCTGAAAACTAGTACAGATGGGCTTAAAATGAGTTTAAGAATGCTCAGAACCTGATTTGAATGAACGGCATTTTGACATAGAAAATAAAAATGGCAAGTTTAATAAATACCTAATTGCGTACTGAAAAGACAAAACTGGCAACGGGACGCATTTTGATCCTTGCAAATGCATAAAATGGTATGTTTGGCATTTAAGAATTGCTCCCCCCCCCAAAAAAAAAAAAATAAATAAATAAAATAAAAATAAAAAATAAAAAATAAAATAAATAAATGAATAAAAATTAAAAAAAATTGAATTTAAAATAATTAAAAAATTGAATTAAAAAAAATATATATATAAAAAAAAATTAAAAAATGCGAGCGGCCCGAAAATGACGAGCGGGCGCTCGAGGACAACCAAATGATTTTTTTTTGGCCTAATCTTGAGCTCTGGTATTTTGAGAGATAATTGTTATAATTTATTCTGGATTGTTTATCCTGCAGTAGATTGGTTGTTTGAACCAGTGAAATAAAAAGAAACGCATAAAAACTTACTGGGCATCATTTTCGATAAAAAAAACACAATTCCCATGTGCGCACAGTGACCTGTGTTAAATAAACGCACATGCTATCGGGCCTACGTACCATGCAACAATACATTTTCTACCAAAATTGTTTGGCACATGTCATTTATCTGTAATATTAAACATTCAGTGTAAGTTTCATTTAAATCTACTATCTGTAAGAATATATTTTCTATACTTACCATAACTCACGTTTATCTGTAAATGCCATTTAATTCAATTCAATTCAAATGTTATTGTCCAATTATTGAAAATATGTCAATAAAAAATTACAGATTATAAACATCAATCAGATACAAATAGATACAAAATAGTAAATTTGACTTGAAGAATGATAACACGTAATGCGATAGTACAAAATGCACACTAAAATTAGATTCATAATTCAGACTAATTAATTAAATTAAATTCACAATTCAGATTAAATTCAATCTATAATTCAGACCAAGTCAATTCATAATTCAGATCAAATTAAATTCAAATCCCTTTCACATTCAATTCATAATTCAAATGAATTAAATTCATAATTCAGATCAAATAGCAAATGACATGTACCATGTAAGCCTACCCATTTTACACCTAGGTGGAGAGTGGCAAATGAAGATTACTGTCTCGCCAAAGGACACTAGTACCGCACCGGGTCTCAATATCAAGACCTCAGCATATACATTGAAGGGTTTAAAGATAAAGTTGAGTTCTGGTCATGCGATTGCATTGTGAAAGAAACGGTGTGGAATCGATCAGAAAAGGTTGATCATCTGACATATAAGTATTGGTGTGTACTGCAAGGTTATGGAAACATCAAAATAATAAGAAATTGATACAGTCTTCGTAAAGTTACAAGCACTGAACACAGGAACTACATAAACATGTGGCGTAAAAATCTGTCCCGATCTTTACACTGTTACACGTCATATTTAGAATATGAAGGCAATTAAAGAGCCATGCTTTTCAGGGAACATGTTTTATCTGATGTTCTTCCATTCTTGCATAATAACAATGATAACGCTTACCAATTATTTTTTACCTCTTCCCAGAACTCAACCTTCTCTTTAAACAACTCGACTCCGGCACCTTATAATTTATTGTACCTTTCCTTTTTCTTTCTCTTTTTATGATGTTGTATCATACTCAAATAGTACTTTTGGGTAGTATATTTTTTTTAAATCTTTTGTACTAGTGCACCTGGAGCAAATTAAAAAAAAGAACATTTGGTGCCTTAAAAATCATATCCAAGCCTATGTTTATCTACATACCATCATGACACTAATCTTTGATGCTGTTGAATCACTTTACGCTGGAAACACATTTGCATTATCTTGAATCATCCCTGTCTCATTACAAAGCTACAACTACTAAAGCAACAACAACAACAACTACTTCCAAATCATCTACCAGCACGAAGCTGTCAATGAAGACCACGACGAAACACCGTACGACCAACACGGATCAAACGACGACCAGCGTGGCGACATCGGAGTGGACAAGGCCTTCACCACGACCAACAGGTAGTGATTCAACGACGACTGCATTGGTGGATATCACTTTCACTGAACCCTTGGTCTCAATCCCCAGCCAATTAGGTAGCCGGTAACCACTCTAATGATGCATGCCTATCGTACATTGGACTGTGCATGATTATTAATACAACACTTTAAAATAGTTATGGCTCCAGTTAAATGTGTAGTCTCTTATTTGGTTGTATGTTCCTCATCATCTTCAACCCCCCCCCCCCCTCTCTCTCTCTCACTCTCTCTCTGTCTATTTTTTCTCTCTCTCTTCCCTCTCTCTTCCAATCACTCTTTAGTCTCTATCTATGTATTACTTTTATTTATTTATTCATGATTTCTTTCAAAAGGATAGTTTCATTCATTTAAATTGGAAGCCAATGGATCTGCTTTTCAAGAAAGCCCTGCATAACACAATGATAGTATAACAACATAAGTATAATAATACAATAAATAAAAAAAATTAAAAAAATGCTGAATTATTACAATAACAAAAGCACACCTAAAAAAAAATACCTAAATAAAGAACGACAAAAAAAAATCTATCATTCTTCTCTTCTCATTGTTGTACTTTTGCACCAGAAAGAACCCCCTAGCTTGTATATTTTGTTCGTACTTAAATGTCAGGGCTTAAAAGGCATCATGCTGTACTCTTATCTTGGAGCCCTGGCCAGTCCCGTTTAAACCAAGTTTATAAGTTATATTTTTTCATGTATGTTTTAATGTATACTGATTGTATTAGGTATTCAGAAATGAAAAAAATTAAAAGTGAAATGAATTGAAACATCAACGTAGATGAGTCAGAAATAGTATTAACATATTCAATCAAATATTTTGATTGGCATGGCAAGACAGACAGCCCAAAAAACGACAACCCATTAAGAAATCGACAATATCAGTCTCGTGGAACCACTTACTTAAAGCTCATTCAGATATGTAGCGGCAAAAACGCAGTTTTATTGTATTTTCTGTGATGACGTTAAGTGTATACGCAGAGCTCAGTGAAAAAGCAAAAGTCATTTGTTCCGCGCAGTTGCCATTCTTTAACACGTTAAAAGAGAACCGCGGCGATTTTTTTTTTTTTTTTTTTTTTGCGGCGGTTGACCACGCCATATTTAAACAAGCCTTTAGACTGCAGTAGACCGACGGGCCAGTGAATCTGACAGCACGTGAGCCCGATATTTCTCATCGTTCCTCATACATTTCTTTGTTTTATCGGCCTGTCAGTTTCGTGTTCCTTTGGAAACACCAATTCATATTTTCTTTAATTTGTACTTCTTTCTTTTGTCGATCTTGTTGGTAGTTAGTCTGATCGTAATTATGTTGTTATATCAAAGTGCAAGACCCAAACTAATATTCGTAATCCATTTGCATGCTTTTAATCAATCAGAATCGAAGATGGGGTTGAAGACAGTCGTCGCTGTGAGTCTGACTATCGTGGTCATAGTAATATTCATCGTCGTATTCGCCGTGATCATCAAACGAAGAAAATCCAAGTAAGCTCCCCCTTTTTATTTGAAGATTTGAGTCCCTGTTTCTTAAAATGAAAAATTGTTGTCAATGGGCGTGTTTATGCTTAACTTTTCGTGGCCAGAATCAGGCATCTGTTACGCGTTTTGTTTAAAACACGGTTGCGTCCTTTCTCACTTTTGTAGAATCACCGAAAAACGGCGATCGTAAAACTCACAAAAAGATGCGTTTACAATTTGTAAACGCGTTTAAATGGGGTCAACGCACTGACCTCTAATGGGTCTACGTAGCATGCACAGTGCAGGTTTGCGAATCCAGCTGAAAGGCCAATTAAGGCCACCCAGTGTGAATTGCCTGGAGGAGCCAGAGAAGTGAGCATAAACAGCACACCTTGGAACTGCGATTACGATGAGCGTTTACGATGTGCGTTTCAAATCGCTCATTCTACCTTCAAAATTGTTGTCAAGGACAACAGCAGCGTAGCTACAGAGGGCACGTTGGGCATAGAAAAAGAAAGAAAAGAGAGAAAGGGAAACTGAGAAGGGGGAAATGACGAGAAGAGAAGATAATGAACCACCCTTGTAAATTCACATTTTACAATTGCGGAATCATGACAATGATGAAATAAGTGCAAAAACAAGTAATTCAAGCAAGACAATACTAACGCATTGAGAAAGAAAAAAAACATGCATATAAAACACACATGTAGACGGGATTTTTAAAATTTTATTATCTTTTTAAAGCTATTTAATACAAGTTTTAAATAGCGTTAAAAATACAGTGTTTTAAACGTGCCATCCCTCTTTTTTCAGGTTATCAAGATAGTGTAACCATTTTATAACTTGTAACACATGGGTAATTGGAAAAGCAAAGTTCTCTGGAAAATAATTAACGATCTTAATTTCTAAACAATTAAATATAAAACGGAAGAGGAAATTTCTGTTTGGTTTTACGTTTCAATGCGGATTGGTTTCCCGGCTATTTCCTCATCTCGATCTCAAGCCCTTTTTTACGTGATGGGGTGCATAATTTACATTTTCAGTTATATACTTGTTATATCCTTCGATCTTGTTCTTTATTCATAACTGCTACGCTTGTATTTTATCAAACGCTTCCCATTTCTGTGGTTAAAGGAGAAGGTCAAAGGTCAACCGTGAGGGTCAAGAGATTACAATGTCGATGTCGATGAATAATAACCTGGAGAATGACTACGGGGTCGACAACCAAACGGCGATGTCTAGTATCTATGACACAATACCTGAAGGTTCGAGCATACCCTTTTTTTTCTTCCAATGGCAATATTATTGTTGTATGCCTCAGTACACCAACGTGTTTTGTTCCCAACCCCTTTCTGAATGATGCTATAAAGATGGATTACTGATGCTGCTGGTTAATATATATAATTGCATTTACTTCCACGTCAAGATAAAAACGATATTACATAATCTCAAAATACAAATGTGAATAATAGGATATCTGAAGTGGAAGGAGCACGAAAAGCATATAAATAGCTTGTCAAAAATGATCTTCACAAAATATACAAAATAATAACCTGACAATAACATAATTTGCATAAAATCAAGATTACAAACAGATTATTGACTTTATGAGTATTTATAATTTATCAAAAAGAAATTGAAAATTTAAAGTGAAATAATTATTGACACTTCAGGAAGCATATTGTGAAGTAGTTTTAACATTAATATCGCAGTATAAAATATATTAATTCATGGATAGGTGAAATTTTCATAATGGTTTTTAGTCCATAATGGTTTCTTGTCACATTTGTTGATAGCATCTCAGTAATGGCTCCATTTCTGTAGATATTTCTTCTATCATGTTATTTCACAAGGGAATAGTATTAATGATAGAGTTCACAATTATTTTGCACTTTCACTTAGAGTTAACCTTCTCTTTAAATTGTAGGTGTCAATCCAGTTCAACAAAGCGACCAAGCGTCGAACGGCGATAATGGAACCGAAGAAATGGTGGTGAACATTCTTTACCAATCAGTAGATAAAGATGACTACGAAACGATACCAAGCGTTATAGGAGGCAAGTGAAGTAATTATCGACAACTTCAAGAAGCACATTAATATTGCAGTAACAAAAGATATTATTACATGGATACGTGAAATTCTCATAATGGTCTATAGTCTATCATGATTTTTAGTCACATTTGTTGAGAGCAGCTCAGGAATGGCTCCATTTCTGTAGATTAAAAAAAAAAAGTTCTATCATTTTATTTCACAAGGGAATAGAAAAATAATGATAGAGTTTACAATTATTTGTTTCACTTTCACCTGGAGTTTACCTTTTCTTTAAATTATAGGTGCAAGTCCAGTTCAACAAAGCGACCAAGTGTCGGACAGCGATTATGGAACCGAAGAAATGGTCGTGAACATTCTTTACCAAGCAGTCGATAAAGATGACTTCCATATGATACCAAGCGTTATATAGGAGGCAAGAATCTGCATCATCCTTGCTCACACAATTGCCCTGGTTACCCTCGAAACAGCGTATCAAATTTAAAGTTTCACTGGCAGTATACAAATGCCTAAATAACTGAGCACCAAATTATCTATCCATTCTTTTGAATACATTAACCTGATCACAATATCAACTCCGCTCTTCAAATGGTCTGCCGCTCTTCCAGTTACCTAGTGTCAACTCGAAATCGGTGGAGGCTAGTTACTTTAATTACTGCCCAAATATATGGAACACTCTTCCTTCTTTTGTGCGCTCTTCCACTTCGATTGACTCTTCAAAGAAGAACCTAAGGACACCCCTCTTCAATAACTGAATGTCTATTCAAATTTATTTTGCTGTTATCATCGTTGGTTGTCTGTTTAATATCTATTTGTCATGTAAAGCGCATTGAGCAATATTTTATTGGATGTTACGCTATATATAAAAAAAAAAACATTATATGGATTTACATGTGTATAGTTCAGGAAAGATTTAAGACACTATAACGTAAATTGATCGTTTAAATATGAAATTAAATCAAATTAAGTCAATAGTGTACAGACAACTAAACTCTAGAACGTTTTCTAATTCTATGGACTACTCTACTCAAGACTCAGTGTAACTTAGTTTCGTTGACAGCAATGAACACCGACTCCAAATAATGATCGTCCTAACACCTTTTATTATTATTATTATTATTATCATTATAATTAATATATTTTTAATTTGTATTATCCACCATTATTATTGTTGTTGGTCTTCTTGTTATTATTATTCACGCAAGATCTTTGGAAATGATTATCATTATTAGTAGTAGTAGACGTATTAGTTGAAGTATTTGTATTATTATTGTGGTTGTTATTATCGTTATTATCATAATTAGTATGATTATTTGTTTATTTAGAAACATATATTTTGCTTACACGGGTGCTGTCTCGGAATTTCGCTTGTCAGAGAACTAATTTGGGGTACCTCAAATCAAATCTGAGGTATAATGTGTCCACACCCCACCTAGGCTTTTCTGTCTTCATAAATGTTTAGGCTATCACTATATCATTTCCAAAGATCTTGTGTAATAAGGGAGTTTACAGAGAGCACATGGTACAAATAACCTGAAATATCCACAGATCTTTTACACATGGAGAAGTTCCACTTTGAGCATCTTAGAATAATAACTGCCAAAGTCATAGATGTGCTTCATGAATACCTTTTGTTTGCCCTCTTGAAAAGAATACTTCCACCTGCGTATCTTAGAATGTACCGTTGGTGCATAAATGAATAATGTTACATAACTTTCATGGGCGCATATCCAGTATTCATCTCTGGTGGGTTTTACTTTTTGGGTACAAATGACCTACGGCCGCCGTATCCTAGGCGTAGAGTAAATGTGACAGGCATGAGAGATACGTTGTACACCACATAATGGTGGAATAAAAAAATTTTACCCCATTTTATGGAATGATTGTGACAATGATGTAATCCTAATAGATCTAGATAATAGTATACATTCTCAGATTTTATTGAATAATAATCCGTGAGTGTTTTTTTTTGCGTGACTACTAATACATGTATCGACACGGTTTATCATGGGGGCTCAAAGTAACGTGGCCATTGCTTAGCCAATGAATCATGACTGTACGCAGCGGGGGCTAGGATACGTCGCCTCCCTCACAAATACAAAAAAACAAAGAAAATGCAATAAATTATCAATAATTCATTGCACTTTGCCCCGTCCCCCAACATAAACAAAACAAAAATCTATGTGGGCATGACTTGAACCATAATGCATGGCCCTACAAAGAATTTTTCCTGTTTGGGACCGGGGGAAAATGCAATTAATTATTGTCAATTTTTTTTTCTTTGTTATTTTTTATTTGTGGGGGCGGCGACGTACCCTAGCCCCCTTTGCGAACAGTCGTGATTCATTGGCTAAGCAATGGCCTTGTTACTGTGAGCCCCCAGGATAAAAACCGTGTCGATCAGCTGTATTAGTGCCCTTTTATGAGGCAGTAATCCTCATTACTGTCAGTTTTGTCTTAAGGACGTAGGTCCCTTAGTTGATTAGTATAGTAGCACACAAATGCTTTAGCAGTCACGCAAACAAACACTCACAAATTAGTATTCAATAAAATCTGAGAACGTACACTATTATCTTGATCTGGGAATAAATCATTATCAAAATCATTCCATAAGTTGGGGTAAAAATAATTATTCCACCATAATGACCAACAGTGTAAAAGTTGAGGTCGATATGCCTGGTCCGTTTATGTAGCCAGTAATCATGAAAGTATATATGATGGTTTTGTTTTGATTTCATTTCATTGGAAAGGGAGAAGAAAAAAAACAAGAACAATATCAATCACTAAAACTCAACAACCCAACGGTCATCAGTGCTGCCAGAACTTCGTGAATAAAATACCATGTTATCATCTTGACGTATACTTTTGTCTTGAAAATACTTCAAAACCCAATATACTGACATATAGGAAGGAACTTCAAACTTTGCAGATTCTTGTCCAATCTCGTCATAACATGGCAGAGAAAATCAAGATGCAAAACAAAGGCCGTTGTTTAAACTTCTAAAGGAGAAGAAACAAATTAAAAGAATTCGGTGAGTTTGCAAGCCACAAGTTTGGAGCCAAAACATTTATTTTTAGTTCTTACACTCACTTTCTTTTCAAAAGGTTTATATCATATTCCCTCCATGCCAAACATTTAGGATCAACATTGATAACATTTGTTGATAAGTTAAAGAAAGAATGAAAGAAAAAAGGGTCTTCATGATTTTGGGGGTTCTTTTTTGTAATTAAAAAAAAAATCCTGTACCGCAAAATGGAGGTTGGGAGGTAGGGGGTACGAACAATTTCGCTATTTTGTATCAAAGGTTTGTCACTTGGGTTTCAAGGGGGCCGGCAAAGGCCGGTTGTACCACTAAAACTGTAACTTAGACCCCGTTCTCACTTATTCCTAGACCGATCCAGGCTAGATCGATCTATTAAACTGCAAGTGTGTACAGACAAGCGCTCCGGGAAGTTGCCGGGAAGCGATCTTCTAGACCGGTTCACTTCCTTGATCGCCCCAGACCGATCAAGATTGCAGAACTGTGTACACAAACACAGTGTGTTTTGGCGGGAATCTTCTTTGTTTCTACCTTCTATGACTTTTTCATATGTTATTATCTGTTTCTTCCTTCTATAATCTTCTCTTATATTATCCTATGTTTGTTCCGTCTATGTTCTCTTTGTTTTCATCCTGCGTCGCAAGAAGGAACAGAACAACACCTTTTTTTATCCTCACATCTCAATTCCAACCTCCTTCATCTCACTTGGAACATCTAATTTCTCTGCAATTCACTCAGAGAATATTCCCAAAATATCGCTTGTACTAGCCTAACGACAGCCTTTTTCATCACCGATATCTCTGCATAATACACATTTATAATCCTTTGGGGGTCGACTGGCTCCATCCTATGCTGAATACACCCACTGACATTTAACAATACCGGCTACCAACCAGAATGCCTGGCATAGCATCCTAACATTTTATTACAGCCCAAGCAATATCTACCTTTACCTACCTTTATCGGCTGATTTTCTCCGTTGGTTTGTCATTATACGAATAAAATGTTATCAAATGCAGTCTCGAACCTCGATTTATTTTGTATCTAAAATGAAGATTGAAATTCAGTACTTTAGAACGTTTGTATTCAAACAGCCAAAGTACAGGGAGCAAAGGTGCAAGTGTTAACGACTCATTAACTAATATTTTGAGAAAAAAAATGTTGCACAAACACAACGATTTCCCCTCCTATTTGCTAAACAAAATAGATCCGCATCACCCCCACTCTTACATGCAGGCCCCGCTGAACGTTTCTCTAAGTTGGTGGGGGGGGGGGAGGGGTAGGTATTTACGATCGGGTAGAGCGTTGCGTAAATTGGCGTGTGGTCTAGGTTTTTTAAAGATTAAATTACCGTCAGATGAGCATATTTTGATACTTTATTTGTGACACTGACAGGTCACGAATTCGCGTGGGGCCCAGGGGGCTAAGCCCCCGGAAGCTCGGAGGTTTTGGGCAATAAATTACGGTCAGATAAGCATCTTTTGATACCTTATTTATGACATTGGCAGTTCACAAATTGCTATGGAGTCCGGGGGGCGGAGCCCCCGGAAGCTCAGGGACTTTGGGCAATAATTACAGTCAGATGAGCATAATTTGTCACCCTTATTTGGGACACTGGCAGAACACAAATTGGTCTATGGTCCAGGGGGCGGAGCCCCCAGAAGCTCAGGGGTTTTATACATTAAATTACCGCCAGATGAGCATATTTTGATAACTTATTTTTGACACTGACAAGTTGACGTGATGTCCAGGAGGCGGAGCCCCCAGAAGCTCAGGGGTTTTATGCATTTAATTACCGTCAGATGAGCATATTTTGATACCTTATATGTGACACTGGCGGGACACAAATTGGTTTGGGGTCGAGGGATCGCAGCCCCCTTAGGCTCAGGGGGTATAGGCATTTAATTACGGTCAGATGAGCATATTTTCATACCTTATTTTTTGACACTGGCAGGACACAAATTGGTTAGGGGTCTAGGGGCGGAGCCCCCAGAAGCTCAGGCGTTTTATGCATTTAATTGCCATCAGATGAGCATAGTTTTATACCTTTTTTTTTACACTGGCAGGTCATGAATTGGCGTGGGGTCTAGGGATTTGAGCCCCCTTAGGCTTAGAGGTTTTAGGCAATAGATTACAGTCGGATGACCATCCAGGGGCCCGCCTTAGAGCCATTGGTTGGGTTTAGGGGCAGAGTTCCGGAAGCTCAGGGGTTTAGGCATTTAATTACGGTCAGATAAGCATAATGATACCTTATTTGTGACACCGGTAGAACACAAATTGGTGTGGGGTCCAGGGACAGAGCCCCGGAAGCTGAGGGGCTTTGGGCAATAATTACGGTCAGTTGAGCATATTTGTATACCATATTTGTGACACTGGCAAGACGCAAATCGGTGTGGGGTTCAGGGGCGGAGCCCTCTGAAGCTCAGGGTTATAGCCATTTAATTACGGTCAGATGAGCATATTTTAATACCTTATTGGTGACACTGACAGGTCACGAATTGCTTTGGGGTCCAGGGGGCGTAGCCCCCAGAAGCTCAGGGGTTTTAGGCATTTTATAACGGTCAGATAAGCATAAAGGGGCCAGAGGGCAGAGCCCCCGGAAGCATTTAATGACGGTCAGATGAGCAAATTTTGACACCTTATTTTTGTGACAAAGGCAGGGCACTATTCTTTCTTTCTTGCTTCATGAATTCGCCATTTTCCAACAAACGCATACAAAAGTATACTCTATATTACTAAACATTGAGAAAAAATCTCGGAAAATTATGTCATTTCAGCAATATTTGAAAATCGTCGGTATCGAATTGAACATAAACCACATTTGAAATATATTTTGGGGACATCTGTCACCCCTCCCAAGCCGCCTATCCCCCCCCCCCCCTACGATCTACACCTTGTTGGCGGGGAAAATCGTAACTGATCTCCCCTACCTTTCTTCTTTCTCTTTTTTTCTTTCCCTTTCTCTCCTCTTTTCCTTTCCTTCCCCTTCCTTCTCTCTGTTTTAGGTTTGCTGGGGGAGACAAGGGCCTTTCGCCCCCCCCCCCCGATCCACACGTTGTTGGCGGGATTAATCGCAAATGTTCTCTTCTTCTTTTCACCCTTTTTTTCTTCTTCCTCTTTTTTGTTCCCTTTTAGCTCTCCTCTTTCCCTTTCCCTTCCTTCGGGGGGAGGTATCAGCTGGGAGGCAAGGCCCTTTCGCCCCCCCCCCCCCGATCTCCTTCTTTTCCCCCCTTTCATTTTCTTTTTTCTCTTCTTTCTTTACCTTTCTCTCCTCTTTTCCTTTCCTTCCCCTTCCTTCTCTCTGTTTTAGGTTTGCTGGGGGAGGCAAGGGCCTTTTGGCCCACCCGAACAACAACTTGTTGGCGGGAAAATTGCAACTGATATCCCCCTTCTTTTCTGTTTTTTTCTTCCTCTTTAACCTTCCCTTCATCTCCTATTTTCCTGTTTTCTTTCCCTTTCCTTCCTTCTCTCTTATTTTTTTTCATGGGGAGGGGGGAGGTAACAGCTGGGAGACAAGGCCTTTTGGCCCCCCCCCCCGTTCTCCTTCTTTTTTCCCCTTTTATTTTATTTTTTATCTTCTTTCTTTCCCTTTCTCTCCTCTTTCGCTTTTTTTCCTTCTCTCTCTCTCTCTCTCTTTCTCTCTCTCTCTTTTTTATTTATTCGGCCCCCCTCCCTGGATCCGCGCCTGATTACAACAACGAAAAAGAACAAGAAAAAGGAAAGAAAATAAAAACACTCACCAGCATATGAACAACGTAACTTTACAGCCATCACTAGTGTCAGTACACACTGAATACGATACATAGACCATAACATCATGGCAGGTTTGCTGTTGATTTGAAATCATCTCACAAAACTTTGTCTAGATGAAGAAAAAAAATATACTCGAACATGGAAGAACTATAGAAAATAATATGGCTAGTGACATTCGTTTGTCTCGCAGTTTCGTACGCCACTGCAACACTTCGTCAGGTGATGAAATATATTGTAAGCAAGCGTCTTTTATACTCTACAGGTGTCACCGGCGGTCAAATAATTCGATCAATAATTAGAACAATAGTCGCAAACAATTCCACTAGGTTCTACGACAAGAATAAAATAGATATCTTTTTAGTGCGCCAGCTGAGCGAACTTTTGTGACTAGATTCCTCAATCGTGAATGCTAATATTTGCTATCAATATGACGAGTCTAATCGGAACCATATTTAGGAATAATGAATAATGAAATTCTACTTACCCTAGATAGAGACAACACAATAGCTTTTACACAACTAATCTTTCTACCCAACCCAACCCAGACCTTACCCATAGCACATAATAAAATCCTTAACGACCCTTGCCCTCATCTAATTCATACTGCAAATACATGCCCTACTCTCATCGATATTCCAGGAACAAGCATTCATATACACTGTTCGCCATGATGGTGGAACTATTTTTTTACCCCAATTTATGGAATTATTTTGACAATGATTTATTCCTAACAGATCTAGATTACATATGGTATACATTACGAGATGTTATTGACAAAT
Organism: Strongylocentrotus purpuratus; assembly: GCF_000002235.5. NCBI lineage: Eukaryota > Metazoa > Echinodermata > Echinoidea > Camarodonta > Strongylocentrotidae > Strongylocentrotus > Strongylocentrotus purpuratus. The sequence continues at coordinate 7,823,775 of NW_022145598.1, forward strand.
AGTTTAAGAGTGTTTGTTTTGCCTAAGTGCTAAAGCATGTGTGTGCTACTATGTTTATCAACTAGGGGACCTACTTCCTTAAGTCATGAGGATTAATGCCTCACAAAAGGGCATTAATATAGCACATCGACACGGTTTTGATCCTGGGGCCTCACAGTTACGAGGCCATTGCTTTGCCTTTGAAACATGACTGTACGCAGCTGGGGCTAGGGACGTAGGGGCAGCCCCTACAAAAAATAAAATACCAAAGAAAATATATTATTCAATTGGGGGATCGAAGAAGAAGGTACAGGGGTAGGTGCCCTTTCTAGTTAAACATAATCTGGCAAAACTAATGAATCTTATCTGACATTATACTCAAACATAAATCAGCCCCCATAATGAGTTTGCGCCCCTTTCCCCGTATTAACTTTCGATCCAAAAATGCTCTGAAAACGTTATGACCCCTTCTGTCGTTAATTTGCATTGATTTCTCGGACTTTCGACCCCCTTTCTCTGGAAAAATAATCCTAGATCTGTAAACTGTTAGCCTCCAATTTGAATCTATTAATTGGCATTTATGTACTACTCAGAATGGTATGATGAGCATCCGGAGTACTTGTCTATAAGATTGATAAAGTTGGGTTTTGGTTAATTAATAATCACTTGACACGTAAGTAAAATCCATGTGACCGAATAGTTTCGCTCACCTGATGTGATTATCAACTATTTGTATTATTACTTTCTTCCTCAACGGCAGATCCAGTGTCACGGGGCTCAGGGGCATGTAACCCCATCCCCCTGCTCCCCGAAAAAATCGACCTGTCAATACCTCGATTAAATACAAACGTACCAAAGAGTGCTACTATTTGAACCATTTTGTCTACATTTTTGTAAGACCATTGTTTGCTTGTCACAGAATGTTCGAGTAAAAATGTTACACCCCCCCCCCCTGATTATAGAATTCTGGATACGCCGTTGTTTCTTCTTGGTATTCACCAGAGGCCCTAATTACTAATGGTACAGTGTCTTCCAGATAACCAACAGTTAAACTTGTTTGTGTTGATGTTCTGTAGAGTTCTGACAAGATTGGGCCTACACTCTCTTTTAGGGTTACGGAGGACAGAGACTTCAGTGAGCTCAATCACCCCAACGTACATACAGTTTGCTTACGACACATTGCTTACAACACATTAGCTACTCCAGTCTTCCCCTAAGTGAAGCACTGACGGTATGTTTCAGTCTCACCAGCGCTTTTGATAGGCAACTGGATTTTTAGCGAACTACAAATTATCGTATTCGATTGAGATGAACTTTTACCAAACGGATATAATTATGATCATGTTAAACTTTGGCGATCTACAAACTCGCGAATCGGACTGATTTGAACCTTTTCACTACCTTCTGATGCCGTCTCTTGTGTCCCATGCCGGCGGGCACTTTGCTCCACTGAGCCTTTATTTTGGTCTCGAGGCTTTCCCCCAACGTTATAATCTCCTCTCTATTAAAACTCCATCAATTCATGCATAGAGCCGTTTTTACACCCTAATAAACAAATTTTTAGCAAGTTCTTCATATATCTAACCTGTATTAAATAGTGTATACAAATCAGGATGAACGTGGGGTTGTATTATTGTGCCTTTCTTCTTGGATTTTCGTTAGTTGGTGAAATGTTGACTGGATGTCATGCAGGAAGTCCTGAGGGCGGATTTAAATGTAAGTCATTTCTGAATATTAACTGACAATAATTTATGTATCTATTAATGTATTCTTATTTGTTTTCCTTTTAAATATGCAGGATAGTGTTTTCTCAAGCTTAAGTTCTTGTTTTACCTCTGGCATTTGATTACCTCTGACCTATTTTCACCTCTGAAATTTTTAACCCTGGCATTTTTACCTCTGACATTTTCACCTCTAAAACTTTTACCTCTGACCTATTTTTACCTCTGACATTTTTACCTCTGGCATTTCACCTCTGAAAATTTTACCTCTGAAATTTTCACCTCTGACATTTTTTACCTCTGACAGTTTTACCTCTGACATTTTTACCTCAGATTTGTTTTACCTCTGACATTTTGTTACCTCTGACATTTTTACCTCTGTCATTTTATTACCTCTGGCATTTCACCTCTGAAAATTTTACCTCTGAAATTTTCACCTCTGACATTTTTTACCTCTGACAGTTTTACCTCTGACATTTTTACCTCAGATTTGTTTTACCTCTGTCATTTTATTACCTCTGACATTTTTCACCTCTAACCTTTTTGTTTAACATCTGACATTCATACCTCTGGCATTTACACTTCTGTATTTTTTTTTTAACCTCTGGCTCTTTTACCTATGCCAATTTTTACATTTGACATTCTTACCTCTGACATTTCTGACACTTTATGACCTCTGACTTTTGTTGTACCTCTGACATATTTACCGGGCACTGCATTGGTTGACGATGGGGCAGGGGTGGGGGGAGCACAGAACCTTAATTGCGAATTTACAAAGCTATTGATAAGGGGGAGTGTGTGGGATGTTGTCAAGGGTCCAAGACGTGCCCCCTCCCCCTCAATCTCCCCCTCACGCCCCCTTTATGTTCCCTGCATGTAGCTATGTCACTGCATAATATATAGGCCCATATACCATTTTCGCATTTGCATTTGTTTCAGGTACATTTCATTCATGAAAAACAAAACGTATTTCAACTATTCATTTATATCCTAATTGATATTCAAAGCTATTAACTGGGACCTACATAATACGAGCTTTTTTTTTTTTAGTAGATTCCCCACTTTATTTCGCTGTTTTCAATGTATTTATCATACTTTTGTCATAAGTTATGATTGTATCTTTTGTCATAACTATAACCATGTACATTATGTTTCTATATTGTATGTTTAGTTATAAATATTTCCATATAGGCTACATTATGTCCAAGTATGTTATATTCGATAAAGTGGAAATAAATAAACTTGAAACTTGAAACTTGAATTATTATCTCTCTTAAATGCCAGATGGAAACTTTTCGGGTTGCTACAAAGCTACGTGCATTGATAATAGAGAAAGCATGAGTCCCGACTATGAAGCGTCACCAATTTCAAACTACACACCGGATAACTGCACAGGACTGTGTTATAAAATCGGATACCCGTGGGCTGGAATTTTTAATGAGACAGAATGCGTGTGTTCTTGCCTGAACTGCAACGAAGCTGCACGCGTGAAGGACGACTTCTGTGGTATACCATGCACTGGTGACATTCAGCAGTTTTGTGGCGGTTCGTCTTGGACGTCCATCTACAAAAGTACTTGTTTTCTTCTTCTGAAAATAATTTAATTCAATTTCATTTATTAAAACAGAGTATCATATTTCATTAAAATATTAATTTACGCCATATATGCTCTTGCGACAATCGCAGCTCCGCCATGACCTTAGACGGTTTTCTGTACTAGCAGAATTCCTAACTTCACCCTTGGACCCAATGCTACAAGCTATATCACCCTAACCCTATATAAACCTAACCTCAAAACCCTACTGCAACCTTGACCATTTTACTTAATAATAAGTGCCCCTTTTCCATTCTCATAAGAGCTCTCTTTTCAACTCTGTTGAGTGCCCCTTTTCAGGTGCGAGAAGTGCCCCTTTTTCCCTTGCCAATTGCCCTTTTTACGTTGACGTTATGAGTGTCCTTTTCCTCTTAGACTTTGAAATAAACCAACAGTGGGTTTATAAAACTATCGAAATCGGCTTTAAGAGTCATTGCACTGGCCTCGAGTTAAATATGTCAAAGGTCGTGGGCAACTCATTTTAAAATCTTAAAGAGAATGGAGGTGCACTTTGATGTAGATCAATACAAAGGCTTAATGATACTTTGCACATCATGATAATATCTAAGAAGTACAAACGTTCACACATAAATCTCACTCTCATATCAAGCTGGTACTATCTAAAGACAAGATATACATGTCCAATGTTCTACTTATTTTTATTTTCGATTTCAGTTAACCTTGATGCCGATCTCTCAGCTGATTGTGGTAGGTATTTCTCTTCCCCTCATTCTTGGTGTTCTAAAAACAATATAAGCCCTATCTAAATTAAATCAATGTCATGTTCAGTTTGTTGTTTTCTCATATTCCACTTATGATTCGTGCGGGAAATGTGTATTTATTTGACTTTGTCCTATAATTTACGTGATTTAATTTATGTCATCATTATTTTTGCAGAACAAATGTGTCGATTTTCTCTAATTTTGTCAGATGACGGGTCTCTTGAAAGCGGAAAGTGGACATGGAATGTGATCTGGATTACCATGGGAGGTGTAATAGTTACCATCACTATATGTATAACCGTCCTTACCGTGATCTGGAGGTTAGTAATTAAATCACAAATTAATATTACATATTAGAATGATATTACATATCACAGACAGTGTAATTCTTTGATACGTTGTAGCAAAAGATTCAATTAAGTTGGTATAGCCCTACGCTTGTTTGATACTCCGACAATGCATGGGCGAAGTCCAATACGTCTACTTCTTCGTCTTCTTCTTACTCTTCTTCTTCTCCGTCTTCCTCTTCTTCTTCTTCTTTCTCTTCTGTTTCTTCTTCTTCATCTTCTTTTCCCCCTCCTTTTTTGCTTTTTCGTGTTCATTTTATTTCTATTCTTCTTTTCATTTCTTCTTCCTCTTCTTCTTTATCCTCTTCTTCTTTTTCATCTCTTTCTACCTCTTCTTCTTCTCCTTCCTCTTCTTCTTCTTCTTCTTCTTCTTCTTCTTCTTCTTATTCTTCTTCATATTCTTCTTCTTCTTCTTCTTCTTCTTCTTCTTCTTCTTCTTCTTCTTCTTCTTCTTCTTCTTCTTCTTCTTCTTCTTCTTCTTCTGTGATATTCTTTTTCATCAGGCTCTACCAGAACTCAGCTTTCTCATGAAGACCATTGGTCATTTTTATTCTTGCTAAATGATAAGAAGGAGGTTGTAATCCATTTGCATTTTATTTTACAACAATATAGTATTCGTAATCTTGGAAGGCCTTCATGGTGAGGATAGGTTTGGGCAAGGTTTGCAGTAACACCACATATTCTTTCGACAGTAGCTGGCCCTGAAAAGAGCCCACTCATTCTCCATCTCGGCGTTGCGATATGTTGTAAATATCATCTTGAGGATAGATGTTTATATATTCATTTTGCTTTAGCTAACCAACCATAAACCATCTGAATTCATCCTGATGACGCCACCATAGAGAATGAGTGGGTCCTTTTCAGGGCCAACTAACCCTGTCGAGAGGATACGTTGTGTTACTAAAGATAGAGACATTTTTTCTGTATTATATTCTTCTCCAACTGTGATATATTTGGACAGTCTCTGGTTGCGTCCAATCACATACCATCTACGGATGTAAACTATATAGCATTTGAAGAGCTTTATCGATATAACTGATCTAAATTGCCCTCTCAAAAGTTCATTAGGATGTAATTATCATAATTCATCAATCGTGCCAACTTTAAATACTTTCGTTTTCGTAAGAAAAGCATGCTCAAACTCTTGTTTGTTTCTACTTAAGTTATGAAGATACAAAGATATAGCATGAATAGTCATCGAGCATTGATTCAGACCGTATGCTGCTTGTCTACTTTCATGATCTTAACACGATTTATATCGAGCTTGGATGTCCCTCCAATCATATTTCTAGCACGTACTTTTTATTACTATATATGCATGATTTATTGAATAAAGAACAAATGTATAAGTTGTGTGTTTATTATAAGTTTTGGTAAATATTGTTTTAGTAAGACTATGGTGCGCTTAGAGACACCAGTATTAAGCGCCTAATAAATATGGTGTACTATTATTGTTATTACTAAAGACTGGATAAAATAAGTTAGTCAATTCTCTGTTGTAACGAGGACATAAGTACATCTACTAATCGATGAGCGTTAATAATACTTCACTTGTTTACTCTCACGATCTTAAATTGATAACGAGATCGGGAACTCCGGTAATACATGTAGTTCGGACTTTCATAAGTTTATATTGTTTTCCACAACAGTTAATAAAAGTAAAACAATGTTCACATGAATGAAATGCTTACAAGGCGAACATTATGTGACAAATCAAAATACCAAAGAAAATTCGTTCACAAGAATAAATGGAATTGACGATTTATGATTAGGAAATAAATTAAAACAGGACACAATCTTAATTCGATCAACTAATAGACATCAGGCAATTATTTAGAAGATAGTGTTCCTTGTCTACTTTCACGATCTTAACAAGATTTAAAAATAGCTTGGAAGTTCCCGCAATATTATGTGCTCGAAAATACCTTTATACTCATCGTGACACTTCGTGAACAAGTCACGAGTGTTGCTGGTTTTTCAAGATTACTCTAGTATGTTAATTTTTTTTACGTATGCCGTTTCATCCATTTTATTCTGTAGTCATGAAAATTTTGATCTTGTTTTTTTGTTTTCTGTTTTTTGTTGTTGATTTTTTGTTGATTTTTTAGTTGATGTTGTTATTGTATATTCAGAGGATTCAACATAGTGGGCAGGAGAAATTGGGAAGACAGACGACAGACGCCAGTCATACCACGACCTTACTCCGACTATATCTTCAGACGGCGTCGCAGCTCCAAGCGTAGTCAATATCGTGGTCCCGAAAGGAATCCTGCCGCTGCAGCCGACTTACCGACATCGCCACCGCCCGCATCCGCCCCCATCGATTTACGACCACCGGTGGCGGCGCCACGTACCAACGCCAGTGTAAGGGTGGCGACGCCAAGTACCAATGCCAGTGTAAGGGTGGCGGTGCCACGTGCCAAAGCCAGTGTAAGCGTGGCGGCATTGTATGATGAATTAGTCAAGGAGGTGGATGATTGCAAGTTCCAAGATGAACAAAAATTAGACACTCCACCATTACCCACTAGATTGTATTTCTAAATTGAAGACGACGACGATGATGATGATGAAGATGATGATGATGATGATGATAATGATGATGATGATGATGATGATAATGATGATGATGATGATGATGTTAATGATACTGATGATGAAGATAATGATAATGATGATGATGATGATGATATGAAGGGGGGAGAAGGACATCCCGTACTCTGTGAACACCTACGCTACTTAAGAGAGCAACAGCGGAACTTTTTTCATATCGAACATCCTTAAAAACCCAAGAACAACAAGCATTTCCTTGCAAGAAGAAGGCATACTAGAAACTGGTACTGCCAGGCAATTTCCGAAGGAAAGTCGACGGAAAGGTCGGTGTTGAGAATTCAAAAATGATTCCCAACACCCTCGGAGAGGACCTAAAACCGTGGTCCTCGATCTGGTTGCTTACTAACAAACAGTTAGTAGTCAGGTAAAATAACCACCACACCTCTGCACCGATGACTGAACGAATATATAGACTGATGAGGAAGTCATGGTTGTACGACATCAGCTTTGCGGTCAATTCCCTATGTATTATAAACCCAAATAATGATAATGTGGCTTTATTATAATAATCATAGCGCACGTTTCCGTCATGCCCCTGGCGCTCCAACGGTCATCATGCATCATAGATGGCGGCCAAATATGTAGCGCTCTGGCCTAACGGGTTACACATCTTCACCTGGGTAAAGGGTGGCAAAAGTAGATTAATGTCTTGCCAAAGGAGGTTATTACCGGGCTGGGATTCAAACCCGCAACCCTTGGAATAAATACTATTCGTGTAGGCCTATTATGTAGGCCACCTAACCATAACCCCATCTCCATCCCCAATATCGAACTCATAATTATCTATGATGAATAAAACCCCGAGAAAATATCGCCGGAGCCAATGTCGGATCGTTATACAAAAAAAAAAGAAGAAGCACATAACTGCTCTGGGATTAAAGAATCACCACCCTCCCCCCTTATTTACAGCAAACGAGTATATTTGCAGTCACTAAATCCTTAAAACATATAAAAAAGGAAATTCAGATTGTAAAGCACTTATTCTTGTTAAAAGTTAAAGAAGATTCTTTTGAAAACTATCGCTGATTGCGGCATGTTATGTAAATATTGACAAGATGAAAATGTATCTTTATCTTCACTGGTTTTTCAATCTTTACATTACTGCTTTAACTTTAAGCTATCATCACGCGTAACAAAATAACAAATACAAGAAATGTAAAACGATTTCATGCTAGAAATAAGTAAACATTGGCTGGTTAAAATTTTGGGACAAATTCAGGTACAGTACAATTCAATTCAATTCAATTCTTTTTATTCATCCAAATTCACAAGAATACATTGTATAAATACATAATATATATATATATATATATATATATATATATATATATATATATATATATGCGAAACTATATCGTTGTGTTTATAATCATAGAAGAACCATCAAAATAAAAGATAGACAAGATAGAAATATTCTTATATTCTAGTATTACACACAATATAAGCTAACTAAGATTTAATTCGAATTACAAATTTCTCGAAATTGCTTGCATGCACGTCGTTGGAAATGCTCATTACATAATGCATAAATTATGATCAGATGAGACGAATCAAGTGTATATCTAACGTAAGCGTTTGGTGGACCAGACAGATGTTTACATTGGTTGACCCATGACCAACTGAGTTTAAATGTTATGTGATCACTTTTACCTCAACGTTACATAGGCCTTTTTAAAAATAGAATTCATGTGATATTGTTAATGATATTGAGATTTATTGATCAATTCTACGAAATTAAATCAAACTTGTTCCATTAATTTGCATTCTTAACTACGACGTTCATAAATTCTGAACCGCATTTTCAATACTATGTAAAGTAAAAAGTGATTTAATTTATCATCCTCCTGTTTTTCGTATATTTGTTTGTATGTATCTTATAAACGTTAAAGTTATATTCTAATATTACCTGTATTCCAAAGTCCGCTTTTAGGTTTGATGTGTGAAACACTTTCCTTTTATTTGGTACCAGTATGTCATTTTGCATATTTAATGGGTTATTTTCCTTCGTACTACCCTTTCCAAAATAGAATGAAAACGCATGCTAATATGTTCCAACATATTCTGATAAAGTGTTAACAATAAAGATCTAATATTCTATTTTTTTTTAATTACTTTTATCAGCTCTGCAAATCTTAGCAATAAGCACCACGTTACGATCAAAGAATAATAAAATCCTCAGCTGCAATTAAAGCTATTTGCCCGTGTTATCATTCATTTCGCTTAATTGAATGGAGAACATTTGACGGTTGTGATAAATATTTTTGTTAAATATCAGATATAGGGATTTATGAAATATACTGATCGATGATTTTGTGGTCCAATTTATGAGATTCAGACATGTCTATATTATTCAATTTTACTTTTCATCTTCGTTGATGTGATATCATGGTATTAGTAGCCATGGCAATAACAAACTAATCAATGTTTGGTCCTTAACAAAACAGAAAACCCCCGATAACTATAAGGATTGAGATCTGACGATAAGCATGGATTAACAGTAAACAAACAAAACATAGAATTGGGCATGGTGTGTGTGAAGCCTTTGACATTTATTCTTACATCTTGTATTTATTATGCTTTAAAGACCGTCACCACTACTGGGCCAGAAGGGATTAGACCACACAGAGAGCCATCGAGGTCACTGTGACAGGTGGCTATCTCATTAACTCAGCTCTCATTTAACATAAGAAAAAGAGGATCATGGGGGACCAACAGGCACCGATTGTGGAAGTTTTCTATATAGAGGGAGCAAGTAGCTACAAGTATGGCAGTGTGCCTTTAAATTATGTATCACTTGTATAACGGTTTTAAAAAGAAATCACCCTCCATTTTAGACGTAACCACAAAATATAAGTGGGTTTAGTCCTATAATATTTATCAACATTACACGGAACCTCTTTTTGTTAGTCAGTGAGATACTTGGGATCCTAATACGACACTCACATTCTTTGGACGGATTGCATATGAATGGAAAAACGCTTAAACTGTTGCAATATGCAGACGATACCCTTTTGACACTCAACGGTTCAATGCAGGATTTACAATGTGCCCTTACAATACTTAATGACTTTGCAAATATGTCCAATCTCAAAGTCAACTCGACTAAAACTCAAGTGATATGGATTGGGAAGAACAGAACTTTCAAAAAAGAGATTTTACACGAGTACAAACTTAATTGGATATCTGAGGGATATTTTAGGTACTTGGGCATAGACTTTTCAGTTAAATTATCAGAAATGGTTAATCACAACTATCAAGAAAAGGTTCAAGAGATAAACCGTCAGATGACGATATGGTTGAAAAGAACATTGACTCCCTTAGGAAGAGTTACCATAGTAAAATCTTTATTTATACCCAAATTGAACTACCTATTTTTATCTCTTCCTGAACCAAAATTAGAAATTATGAAGGATATCGATCGACGTTTTTTTGAATTTATATGGCATGGCAAACGTGATAAAATAAGTAGGAAACAAATGGGTCAATTGTACAATGAAGGCGGAGTTAAAGTAACTGACCTTTGTATGCATTGTAAATCACTGAAGATATCATGGATAAGAAGATTATTTGTTCTGAAAGTTTCTCTCTTCATATGTTCCAATTATTCTTACCTCCACCGTATACATCTCTTCAGTTATTCATGGGGGCTGAATATTACACTACAATACGAAACCCATTTTGGGAAGAAGTATTATCAGCCTTTTCAGACCTTACTCAATTCACTGTAAATGATATTGCATGTCAACCCCTTTGGAATAACCCTAAAATAAAAGTTAATGATAACGTAATTTATCATAAGTCTTGGTGCGCTAAGGGGGTACGTTTTGTTAACGATGTTTTAAAAACATATGGATCATTTCTCTCATACTTTGATTTTCAACATAAATATAATGTACATGTAAACTTGCTTCAATATTATGGCTTTTGTAATGCTATATTCGATTTGGTTTTAATAAAAATGTCATACCAAAGGTCATTGAACCTACATGTATCATCCCGGAAGCATTGTTATTAATAATAAAAGTGGAAAAAGGTTGTGCACATATATACCGTTCTTTATTGAAACATAATATAAAGGAATGTAAGAGCCTTACTAAGTGGAAACAGGAGTTTGACCTTGACAATATTGTATGGAGTTCGTATTATTTTCTTCCCTTTAATTCAACTGTCGATGTTAACATGAGGTGGTTTCAGTTCAAGTTACTGAATAGAATTCTTTATATGAAAGATGCTTTGTTAAGATTTAAATTAGTTACAGATAACTTATGTACATTCTGTAATAACAGTGTAGAAACGATTATACATATATTTTGTTACTGTATTCATACAACCGAAATATGGTCTAAACTCGAGTATTGGTTGTCTCGTAATAATGTACTTATTAAGTTTAGAAATCAAAATAAGTTGTTTGGGTTTCACGGTAATAATAACAGTGCCCTCAACTGTATTATGATTATAGTCAGGAAAGAAATTTTTGCAGCCAAATGTAAACAGTGTTTGCCAGTTTTTGAAAACATAATATCAGCGATAAAGTGTTATTATAACATGGAAAAGTATATATGTAAAACAAATCTGAAAGAACAGAAATTTGTGAAAAGTGGTTACTTTTTGCAAAGTGTTTCTGATTGTTTATTTCTTCTAAAATCATTTTGCCAACTAAATCTGTGATATTTATTTTAAATAGTGAACTTCAATTTGTAACTGATACCGGTATCTATAAATGTATGTTCTTATCATATTTTGAATGGCCAGGAATATTATTTTGAATTTCTGCATGTAAAAACCAATTCTTGTATAATGTGAACGATATTATTCAATAAAGGATCCCTGTGGAAGGGGAAAAAAAAAAAAAAAAAAAAAAAAAAAACATTACACGGAACAATATGTTTCGTGTTTTACGTCCAGTCATTTGGTGAATAATTATTATCATTAACTTTTTTACTCGGAGTTCAGTAATTATCATAACAGGAGTGACGACTTTCTAAATTAATAAAGGTGAGTTGAATCGGTTAATGTTACACTACTAGACATTTCTCAAAAACGAAGGCAAATCAAGTCCTTCTAATTAACGAAGGGAGACAAGGAGAGAGAGAGAGAGAGAGAGAGAGAGAGAGAGAGAGAGAGAGAGAGAGAGAGAGACAGGAAGAGAGGGTAGAGCAAGAGAGAGAGAGAGGTTAATTCTGGTTCTGGTGGGCTACTGCATAAACTCCTCAGCTCAGGGAGACAGAGAGAGAGAGAGAGAGAGAGAGAGAGAGAGAGACCACGGGGACCACGCCCACTTCTTTGTACTAGTCTACAGTCTTTTTTTTTTTTTTCCTTCGTTTTTTTTAATAATTTCGCTCTACTTTATCGTTTTGTCTATAGAATTCCATTGCTTTTCTTAAATTATTAAAGTTATCTATTTCCCGATATAGGAAGAGGTTAATACAAGATTTAGGACCATTTCTGAAATCTGCAGCCCGAGTTCGCAGTCCAAACATTGGTAGAGTCTGAAAATTAGACATCAGATGCAGGTCACGTGATTGGACAGTCTAGTTATTTTTGGGGCACTGATTTTGGCGTTACTACCTAATTAACGAGTAATGGATGACGAGGCACCAGTTATTTACGGATTGGAGTTTCAAGTGAGTAACCTAAGCTAGATCCTGTGGTAATAAGAAGTAATAACGATTGATTTGTAAATATCTGAATAAAAAAAAGCTCCAGAGGCCAGAGTCCAGGTCATTTGTATACCATTGTCCCATACATTTATTTCTGTGTTGTGGGAAAGATTTCTTTCACGACAGCCTCCCACCCAAGTTGAAGAAAAAAAAAAGGTTGGCATTAGGGTTAGTGATAGGGTTATAAATAATGTAGATTCCTTCATTTAACCCAATCACTAACCCTAATGGTTACCATGTGCGTGCATGTACAGTAATGTGTGTGTAATTTTAGGTGGTGGCTGTCGCAAAAGGAAATCTTTCTGTATTGTGAATGTCGCGTCTGCAACTTGCAAGACTACGATTATCACAGATGCCTGCGCCTGTAGAGTAATTTATGAGTGACTAAACTTATGTACGGCTATGGATGGGCCTATGTCATGCCATAAACTATCTCTCAATTCAAGGAGGCATTGCCATTGGTATAATTTTTGAAGGAAATACTGTTCAGACGACCTCTATTTTATTGATTCTCAACAGTTTCAAACACCACTGTTGAACAAAAGGGGTGCTGGTCTGAGAATAAGGATCTTCTGCAAAAAATAGGATCGTCTTCGTAAACTTGGACCAATGCATCCCCAAAATTGTGGATCTTCCGCATTTTCGCAGACGTTTCATATTTTTTATCAGTGCGTTGGCGATGCGAAAAATGGATTCCGTGTTGATTTTCCTAATGGTAATGCATTTAAATTGACTTTGTACAGAGACTTTCACATTATGAGCGATAAATCCTAGGGAAGACGGATAACCCATGAAAGTAGATGGTGAACTAGGGTCATTTTCTTACGCTGAATCCATATTTCGTATCGCCAGCAGATGGTTCGGTAACCAGAAACCCCCAGAGCGCCGATGAAAAAAAACATCCACGAAAATGCAGATAATTCTTATTTTTGAGGACGCATTTTGTCCGCATTTATGAGGATATTCTGTTTCTGCCTCGGTTGGTCTGTATACTCAGGGTTAACTGTACTTCATCTTCTCTCTCTCTCTCTCTCTCTCCCCTTTTCTCCATTTCCCCCATGCCTCTCTGGTTTGAAAGAAGATGATCCTCATTCTTGGACCAGCGCCCCTACTGTTCAAAAGACAAAACTCATCAGAATTCGCTCATTCACTCATTAATCGCTTCGTATTCATTGTGTTTATTTCTTGGCCAACGCGCACGCTGAATCTCTGTGTAAAATTGATAGTACATAAATTTGGTTGTAAAAAACTTGATCCATATGATACCTTACCATTTGCGCATACGTAAAAACCTGTACATTTACGGGCGCACAACGGACAGTAGAATCAAGTTTTTTTTGCGGTGGATTTTGCTTTGATCAATCATTAGCTGAAACTACACAATTCACGGTTCACAATAAAAATGAATGAAGTGGCTCTTCGCCAGGATTGACAACAGATTTTTAAAGTATTTGTCTAGCATCGGTGAGTCGAACTAATTATCTTTTTCCTGGTATGTAGGTGTCATAAATTGTCACTAAAGTGCTGATTATGAGTGAATTCTGGTGAGTTTTGTGCAGCACTTTGGTGTTTTAAAATTTTGATAATTAATGGAGGGTGTCTTAAAAAGTTTCCCTACACACAAAATTACTATGAGTGCGAGATTCATAGTACCAGAATTTACTGCTGATCTCAAATTACAACATAGGAAAAGAAAAAGAAGAACAAGATTAAGAACTAGAAGAAGCAGAAGAAGAAGAAGAAGAAGGAGTTTGAGGAAAAGAAGAAAGAGGAGAAGTAAGAAGAGGAAAAGAAAAAGAGGAGAAGTAAGAAGAGAAAGAGAAGAAGAGAGAGAAGGAGAGGAAAAGGAGAAGAAGAAGCTGTCAACCAATCATCTCAACTTGCCAATGTACATGTAGCAATCAGAAAAAAAGAAAAAAAAAGTTGCCAACTACTAGAAATTTGCTTTACATTGCTCCACATTTATAGTTTAAAAAAAAATATTTAGAAAGTCTTAATCTTATCCCTATTTAATAGAGATAAGATTAAGACTTTCTAAATAGTCAAAATTTCCTCTCGCTAAATGTTACATCAAGATTTTCCCTACGTTATACAGGCTCGAAGCTTGACAGCCCAGGTTGCTGAGACAGATGCTATCCGCTTTCTAGTTGGAACACAGTCCCTCAAATATGACAATCAGGTAAGTCTAACATTCAAGACAATGTTTTAAATTTATTAATAGTAATACACTCATGGATCCATTGGTTAAAGGGATTGGGTATCTTTGTCTGAATAATAATATAATTTAGCAAGAGAACATAACTCTTATTAACAATTACAATACAAAATGAGGCTAGTAATGTCACAGTCATACATTTTTCATTGTTTGTTGGCTTATAGATAGAACTTAAATTTGTTTTTGAGATTTTTTTGGTTGGTTACATGTTCAGCGGGGTATCACTTCAACCGTTAAGATAATTTATCTTATGTTTGTTCATCCATACTACAGGTGCATGTGCTGGACTTTGACGAGGATAATAATGCTCTCAACAAAACGGTGTTCTTTCACAAAGATGGAGAGATATGGCACATTGGTTCAAGCCCAGGAGACAAAGATGTCCTATCAACATGCTTCAACAAAAGTAACTCCAGATACCTTTTTTAAAAAGATGTCTGCTCTAATATTAGACAAGTAATACACAGCAGTGAGGGCATTAGTAAGAATTACCCACACAAGGTACCTTTGGAACAGTCTAACAAGCCGGGGGTGTTCGGACTGTTTCGAAGGTGCCGAGTGTTGGTAATTATTACTAATGCCCTCACTGCTGTGTATTATTTGTTTTATAAGATGATGTTTTATAAGATGATTTTACTCATGACTGGTCATTAGTATAGTATTAATGACTGCTTTGAGAGAAATAGTTGTTTTTATACGCTCAAGGGAAGGTTAGAATTGTGCTATTGCCCGAGGCGTGCCGAGGGCAATAGCCCAATTGTAACCTTCCCGAGAGCGTATAAAAACAACTATTTCTCGAATATTAAAGCAGTCATTAATACTTTTATATGCCAAAAACAAAAGAGTCAACTAATGACACCACCTTGGCCTTTCTCTAGTTTATCTGCACGGTTGTTTTTTATGAGTGTATCTTTGAGAGTAGACTAGATCTAGATTCTAGTCTAAGCAATATATTTTTACAATTTTGGGGGTGGGCCGGCCCTGTGGGAAATATGGAGAAGAACCTGCGCTTTCATATGACACCTCACTTATTGAGTATCACCTTCAGGATCACAACGGATAAAGGTTTGAATCTCGAATTGAAAAAAAAAAACTTGACTTTTTTTGCATGGTCGCGCAATGCACGTAGACTGCATAGAGACTGCATTGCGTGCAATCTCTATGGGAAGAATTTCAGCACACAACATCGGGTGCGCGATCAGACACCCTGACTACCAGATCTATTTTCGTCTACGTCTATGCTGGTACTCCATTTTCAGCAACTAAACCAATAATTTGATCAGGATCCGCTTCATCGTCTTATAATACTTACTATTCATCCCTGTAAAATTTTATGCGTAGTGTTGTCACAATTATAACACAATAATGAGATGTGTTGTAATGCTCAACATGCCTAAAAAGTGCCAGTAGTATCACCCTCACTCTACACAAGATTTTTATGATTGGAATTCCAAATTTTGAAATAACGTTATCCTAACTGTTTTTTATAACACTACAGGCTATTGAGAAAAATGTGTTTGGTAAAACTGGTCACTTGAAGATTTTAACTTTTTTGAAGTACTTCATGATCATTTTGAAGGGCAATTTTTTTTTAGGGCTTCAATATTACATCCTATCACAGACACTGATAACACGTAGGGCTATGCATCTCAGATTAGTAAAACTGGAAACGTTGTTAAACAATGACTTTGAAGGGGGTGTAGCATGGCAAATACTGGTTCTTTTGAACAACTGCACGTAAATGAATGGACTTGATTAACGGTCAGCGCGCTAGTGTTTGCTAAACAGACCAAAGTTCTCCTCACACTTTGGTTTCGCATATGTTGCAAGCATGTGAATACTGTGGTAGCGTCGTCCGTAGTCGTGTTATACCTGATTGGCCCCGGGTCAGGCTACGGGAGAGACACATAGTCCCGTCATGCTACACCCCCGCTAAGGATTCTAAGGAAGGGTGACGGTCAGCTGGGCTTCAGAAACGCTTGATTGAATATGGATATTTTTCTTTCCAGTTGTAGACAACAAACTCCAGGGCCAGGCAGCCATCTGGAGACTACCAAGCGATGATGAGGACCCAGACATACAGGATGTGGGTCTCCATGACGACGCATCATCCAACGCAAAGAACCTGGAGGTGCTGTGTCGGCTGGACAACTCAGATGCGGGCAACATTATGAGGTATTCATTGGTACAATATGATGATGATGATGATAGTGGTAGTGATGATGATGATGATGATGATGATGATGATGATGATGATGATGATGATGATGATGATGATGATGATGATGATGATGATGATGATGGTGATGATGATGATGGTGATGATGATGATGGTGATGATGATGGTGATGATGATGATGATGATGATGGTGATAATGATGATGATGATGATGAGGATGATGATGATGAGGAGGATGAGGATGATGATGATGATGATGATGATGATAAGGATGATAAGGATGATTAGAAGAAGAAGAATGGTGATGATATTGATAAGGTTTTTTTTAATACAATGTTTTAAACAAGGCGATCATCAGTTTGATACAAAAAGTATGTATGAAGACACTGATATAACATGAGTATGGTTGATAGAGATTGTCCTCATATCTCATAACTTTTTTCCCATACAGTGTATTATGGGAGCCTCAAGGAGATGGGAACAGGATCCTGTCTCTGACGGACAATAAGTTTCTTGTGTGGGATCTAGAGGCCAGTGGAAGCAGAGCTAGGGTAAGTCCCCCGTTTACTTCAAGTACTACATTGGTCCAGTAGATTAAGGCCAGGACAAAAGAGGAAGGAAAATGATCTGATAGTTGTTTAAGTGTACCACTCAACTGAAAAGAAAAGAATCATTTGTCCATAGTTAGAATGTATGAAATCAATCTCAAAAACTGTACCTGGCGTTCTGTGTGTTAATTGTTTGGAAGTTACACAAAAATATTGAAATGACATAAAATCCAGTGCTCTAAAGACAAGTTGGACTTGGTTTTCTGTGTGTGCCCTATTCTAGGTGAGCGAGGGCAGGTGTGTTGACGAATCGACTCACTAGTTGCTTTCTATGAGTGTATTAAATCTTACAATATCTTTTGTAGAAATAATACTTAAAACTCATATTTTGAATATAGAATACATAGGTGGAACTCCTTACAGACAGAGCGCATCTCACTCAGTAGGCCTGTCCTCATCAGCTTGAGTTTGCCAAATGACCCGCTATTTATACCATCCCGATCGCAAATTAGCCAGTTAATTTGCGTCTCCATCAGCCCGCAGTTGCAATTAGCGGGATATTTGGTTGAGAAAATTCCTGAGAAATCTTGGTCTTGTTTCCAAAATATCCCGCTATTTGGGAAAAAGCGGGCCAATTTGCTAATTTGCGCCCGTCCATGATGGTTTGTGATGAGCATATTGGCCTGGTGAAAATGCAATTTTGAAATTCGGGATAAAGATGAATAATAATATGATGATGATGATTGATATACATCAGAAGAAAAGAAAAGCAAATCACACATTGTATCTTACCTACAGATGACGAGTTCAGCAACCTTAGAGGGCAAAGGTCATCCTAAGTTCACCTCTCTTCGATGGAACCCGCATCATAACAACTCCCAGGTTGCATCAGCCAATGATACAACCATTAGAGGGTGGGATCTCAGATCTATGGAGTAAGATATTTATTTTTCCTTTGAAATCCATTCAAAAATCACTTCATAGGGTTGTCGCATGCCCCTGTAATCCAGAAAATAATGGAAGTTACAAACTGATTCAGCCAAGGATGCAGGTTCGAAACTGAGTCACGTCTTTAGGATGGACCAGATGACGTTAAAGGTCGGTCCGCAGATATAATAATAATCATATCTGATTGATACACCTCTGTAAAAACCCAATTACACACACATGTACGATGTTTTTGACATTTGCTCTGCATTAGTCTATTTTACTAACTGAGTTTCTAACTTCAACTCTGGATCAAACACTATATGTAACACTAACCCTAAAGCTTACCCTAAATCTAACCCTAAAGCTTACCCTAAACCTAACCTAAAACCCAGTTGAAACCCTATCCCTAACTCAAAACATTTGATGAAATAAAGCCAGGAGTAAAATGTCAGAGCGCCAGATCATGGCAGGTCATTCTACAGTCATGGTGCAGATGCCTGAAAAGCATTATCACCAGCTTTACTTGGACGCAGGCTGGTTCTTTTTCTTGACCGAGTTGAACATTATGAGGATATATACTCAACCACTTTCCTCACTCTTTCCTCTTTTTCAATTCAATTCAATTCAATTTTAGTTCATTCAGTACAAAAAACATTACATATAGCAATTAGATGTATTACATAAAACACACATTAAAAACACATTGGACAAGGACATAAAAATAAACTGAATAAGTTGCAACCTGAAAGGAAACATAATCCTGATATAAAGGTTGCCCCACTTTTTATAATAAAAAGTGTGAAATACATATATATTCGTTACTGAACATTATACAAAGACACAAATCAAAACAACAAACAAACAAAATGTCTTGAATTCAAACGATTATTGCAATTTACCCAAAAGAATTTGTTTATACCTCCGTTTATATACATTTATATTAGCAGAACCCTGTATGTAATGAGGAAGAGTGTTCCACAGAAACGGTCCTTGGAAAATAATTAATTTTTGGTTCAGTACTTTACAAATCAATGGCAAATGAAAATTTTGAGCATTTCTAGTAATATAACAGTGACTATGAATATTACTCTTTAATAAATACAATTTGGAAATGGAATCAGGAAGAAGCTACTAAAGAGAGAAACTATTGTTAATAATGAAAACTTTCTCTTATAAACCCACTGCAGGCAAACATACATGATAGAGAATGCCCATGGCCAGTTGGTTCGGGATTTGGACTTCAATCCGAACAAGCAATACTACATGGCATCCTGCGGCGATGATTGCAGCGTCAAGTTCTGGGATGTTCGCAACACCGAATGGCCCGTCATGGTCCAGAATGACCATTCGCACTGGTAGGTGGTAGTTGTATGTGGGCGCTGTAACATATATACCAACTTACAATCAATTATAGATATGTGTTTGCATCTGCATTCGTGCTACAATATTGTATCCAAGAGAAATTCTATCTGTAATATAATTTAATTGTAACTTATTCAATTATGAAGATAAATTTTTTGAAGGAGATACAATAGATTTTGGGGAGATAAAATTTATTATATGTCTATGTTTTAGGGCCATGAACGAGTATCTACTCACACACCTCCCCACGACATTTACGTCTGGATAACTTGATTGACAAGCTTGATATGTGTGCAGCCCTCATTCTAACAAGAAAAGTAAATCAGTAAGAGAGAGAGAGAGAGAGCGCCGACTGGAAAGAAGGAGGGGAAAGAGCACTGTTTTTGAAATACATGTATACTAATAGTCACACCTGTTGATATACTAAAGTGACTCTGTAACATTAGCTCAGATTCTGAAACAAAATCCTGGATTTAGCTCATGCTGCAATCATAATTATAAACCTTTAGGTCAGTCAGGAATCCCATGACTTTTACAAGCCGATCGCCTGTCTGATTATCAAGACATTAATGATTGGAAATCAAAATTTCATATTTCGTTTTCCTGACGGTTTTTATAGCACTTAAGTCTATCGTGGAAAATGAGGTATGGTCAAACCAGTCATTCAAAGATTTTGTTTTTTTGAGGCACTTCATGATCATTATGAAGCGCAATTTGTTTAGGGCTTCAATCACTATGAACATGACTGACAAAGAAAGGGGACAAAATATACAGTTCCTCAGGTAGACAGAGGAACATCCCTTCACTGCTATTATGTAAAAAGGTGAATATGCATGTGACACCTGTTCTACAAACTTTTACATAATAGCAGTGAAGGGATGTTCCTTTGTCTACCTGAGGAACTGTATATTTTGTCTGCTTTCTTTGTCAGTCATATTCATAGTGAATATTGCACCATATCACAGACACTGATAACATGTAGGGCCATGCATCTCAGATTTAACATTGTTAAACGATGCCTTTAATATATAAAGACTCTCTCCTACTTCGTTTCAGGGTTTGGAGCGTAAGATACAACCAATTCCATGATCAGCTTGTCCTGAGCTCAAGCAGCGATAGTCGGGTCATCCTAACCAACGCAGCATCTATCTCATCCGAACCGTTCGGTCACATGGACGAAGACGATGATGACGAGGAGGAGGATGACGACATCATGGATAACGAGGAGAAAAACAGGTAAGATGATTTATTATCGATATTGTGAGAATGTAAAAGGAAAAAAATCAACACAAAAGATGTCTGCTGTGTATGATTGACCACATAGGCAGAATTGCAAAATTTATTTGAGGTTTACCACTTACATGTGTGTGCATTCTGCTCAAAACTATCAACTGGTTGCTTAAATTGTTTTATTTGTTTGTTTGTTTGTTTGCCTTTTTCCTTGTTTTGTTTTATATTGTGTATTTTCTAAAAATTAGGTGCAATGTATTTAAAGTATATGTGTAATGATAATCAAAATAGAGAGATTGTATTCATGTTGCAATTGTATTATAAACTTACTAAAAAAGGTGGTTACTCTTTTCTATTAGTATGTAAAGTACAACAACCTGAGCTGAATTGCATGTTTTGATTTAAAGATAAAGGCCAGTTATGGTCATGCGATTGCATTGTGAAAGAAACGTTGTGGAATCGATCAGAAAAGGTTGATCATCTAGCATATAAGTATTGGTGTGTACTGCAAGGTTCTGGAATCATCAAAATGATAAGAAATTTGGCCCAGTCTTCGTAAAGTTACGAGCACTGTACACAAAAAGTTGTATATGGGACTACGCACACGTGCGTTTATCTCTCACAGTCCAATAGATAAACTAATTTACCAAATATATCAATTACTAGGCGGTTTCCCGTCAAAAATTTTATCATCATGTATTAGGCAAAACATTTTTTCACATGATTGGTAATAAAGAGCTTCCATTTCATTTTTTTGAAATTGGGGCATTTCCATTACTGGTCTTTACCTGTACCTCTCACAGACTTTTGTTGTTGTTGTTACTTTGATTTATGTATTCCTGAAACATTAATTGCAAAGTTTATATTAATCTATGTTTGAAAGAATGATAATTAAAATAAAGAAATGTCATGTTGTGATTGGTTTATTATCAAGTTCACAGTTCCGCTTCCTCCTTTCTAGAGCCATCTATACACAGAGTTTGGCCAACTTGGTTTCACTGGGTCACAACATGGCAATTATTCTTTTGTTTTGTGCTTGCCCAACAAAGCAGTAGTCGCCATATTGTGTCCAACTCGAACCGGGTTGGCCAAACTCTGTGTATAGATCGCTCCACTCTTTTCCATCAATATGTTAGATGGGTACCCAGTAGGATGCGAAAGCTAATGTGCTTAGATTAGCAAGTGTGCGCTTGTAAAAATGATGCACTGGCTGGAATGCTCCCCAGGGAGGGGAAAATGTGCATACATTGTGTGCGGGTAAGCCTGAATCCGATGACCGGGGTAAAAATATGATTGCAGGGCCCTCAGGGAGAACAGTATGAATACTGATGAGGCTACCCTGGGTAAAACAAGACATATTATTATATGTAACGTGTGCTTATGTTTCTTATTGTTGTTTCAGGTCTAAAGAAGCCATGAAGGATGGTGTCATAGCAACCTATGAAGAGCATGAGGACAGCGTGTATGCGGCCGAGTGGTCTGCGGCCGACCCTTGGCTCTTTGCCTCGTTGAGTTACGATGGTCGGTTAGTCATTAACAGAGTACCAAGGGCTGAAAAGTACAAAATTCTTCTCTGAGCTTCCTTGAGTCAAAGTCACATGGATCATTTGTTCTGAAGTGAACCATTAGTTGGGCTGGCTATGGTAAGACTTCTGGTTATTTATCGACAATGCACCAAGATGAGATAGGCACCAGATTCTTCTCTGAGCTTCTCCGACTCAAAAGTCACATGGATCATTTGTTCGTTCTGAAGTGAACCATTAGCTGGACTGGCTATGGTAAGACTGCTGGTTATTTATGTACAATGCACCAAGACAAGAAAAGTACAAGGTTCCTCTCTGAGATTCCTGGTAATTTGCCAGTTGGAGGTTAAATCTGGGGTTTTCCCCTTGTGGAGGTTCAACCGTCAGTTCTTCATCAATCGATTACCAGGGACAGTGAGGTGTAATGTTTTCCTTTCAGCTGTATGTTGTAGGGACTCAAAGAGACTCAAACTAATGAAGAATATATCGAGGGGTCAGTGACACAAAGACGTAACTCCATTTTGGCCATTTTGAGAAAAAGTGGTTTATGTGCCACTGAGCACTTGGGCCTTAAGGAGTTAAGTCTATGTTTCAGTAGCCATTGACTTGAACGGGGTGTTGGATGGAGTTTGGTCTTTGTGTTTCCTGGAAAGCCCACATTTTTCTGAACATTTTGATATAAAATACTCATTTTGCAATAATATTGAGTTACGTCTTTGTGTCACTGAACCCTCGATATGGTCCGACTTTGAATGACCAGTGGCCATTTGCCTCACTGAGTTATGATGGTCGCTTCAATAGTCTTCGACAAAGGACCAAGGGCCGAGAAGTACAAGATTTGTCTCTGATATTTTTAGTCAACAAACTGGAATCAATGACATGGACTGGTTGTTCCTGAAAGGACCATCTGCTTTGCTCAGCAAGTTCCCCTAAGCTAATACAGTCAGGCATCCACAATATACCAAGCCTAGGACAGAGAAGTAGAAGATAATTCTCTTGGCTTTCTCCAGCAAAGAAGATCACCAAAGAAAGAACTGTTTCTTCTGGCAAAAAGATCTTGATTTACAAGTACAGCAGGAGTTATCCAAGGCCAGCCTGTTCCTCTTTGACCTATGACCTCTGACAGACAGTGACTCATCTACAGAGTACCAAATGTCAGTGGAGAAATATGTATGATTCTTCTCTGAGATTTCTTAAGTCAAAATAACTGTAATCAATTGAACGGACTGATTATTTTCACTGATGTATTTGTGCAGAATAACTGCCATTTTTTATGGAAAAATACAGAGTTTGGCATTTGATAACTTCTTGCCATTTTGAAGATTATATTTTGGGGTTCATCAGCAGTACAGAAAGTTTACATGAGAAAAATGTTCTCGGAATTAGCTTTTTTTATTCTTATACAACTCAATATGTTTGGTAAGTGATTTAAAGCATTTTCTTTTCTCTCAAATTAAGATCTAAGAGAAGTAAGAATATGTTCAAAATTATATCAGAATTATGATCGAAACATAGATTTAAAAAAAAAAAATTATGGGACATTCATTACATTTCAAGGTCCATATTTTTTTCTGCTGAGAGCCAGAAGGGCATTTACACAGAATTAATTTAGGCTCTTGGCAGACATTTTGTTTTTGAGCTCATATCTCTGATTACCTGATTACACAGTGATCAATTATGGGCTGTAAATTTGGTTTTCAAGATATAGATTGAACTATAAATATAATAACATATATTTTCTTGTTTGTGGAGGACATATTATACTTTTACATCATGAGAATATATCGGATGAACTGAGATTGTCTGTTGACCACTGCAATATTCCTTTTTTCCCCCGAAAGGCCAAATGCCAAGTGACAAAATGGAATAGTTTTAGCACTCTAAAAACATTCCCAATTGCTGTAAATATATATACATGTATATGTCATTATTTATCAAAAATGATTATAAATAAAATGGAGATGTTATCTATATGAAAGAATTCCACATAAGTGATTATTATTTCTCCTACTTGTTAATGTGAGGACAGAAAGCTGAATAAAAGCTGTCGAGAGAGAGAGAGAGAGAGAGAGAGAGAGAGAGAGAGAGAGAGAGAGATACATAGAGGGGAGGAGGGAAAGGGGTAGAGAGTGGAGAACAAAGAAAGCAAGCAAGAAAGTGGGCACAAAGGAGAGAAATAGAAAAGAGGGAGAGAAAGAGAGCTTTGCTGGATGCACATTAATATCATTAAATGATAAACTTTAGTGTTCCTTCAGCCTAGATAAGTTTGACAACTTCAAAAGTTGATGAAAATTAATACATGTTGCATTTGTTTTCTTCTTCAAACATCTTTCAAGGTTTCATGTCACTCATTTAGGATAAGAATCGGTATGTCCCATTAATTAATCTTTATTCAAAAGTTGAAACTTATTTATGGTTTCCCTTTGACCAATATAGAAGTGCTTGGAATGCCTTGCTAAAGTAGCCCTGTTGATAATCAGGGGTTCAGGGGTGCTATGAATATATGCCCCATTAGAATGAGGACCTTATACATGTACAACAGTAACAATAATGATGATGATAACACTGATAATAATGATGATATTTATGATAATAATGATAATGATAATACTAATAATACTACTAATGATAATGAGAAAATAATGATGATAGTAATAGTAATATAATAATCATCATTAACATCACCATCAATATAATTGTAAGCACTTTTTGTTTAATACCTAAGACCCCCTCCCCCCCCCCCCCCCCCCGGAAAACATCCTGGCCCCGCCCCTGCTTTCAATGCCTTACATAGTTTCTTTCCAACAGCATTTATGGTTTCCCTTTAACCGTTACTTTCCCTTGATCCGTATTAAACGCTTGGAATGTGGGGATGAAGGACGAGGGATGAGAGATTTACTACTTCTCCTGATTAACCGAGGCAGTATGTGCCTTTCTTCAAGTTCAAATGTGATATGAATCCAAACATTGCATAAAGAACTCGATCTCTATTTGAATGGCCATTATGAACGCGCATAAGTGTATCCATGCGCGGATCCAGGATTTCGGAAAAGAGGGGGCGTAATATTCATTTTTTGGAAACAAGGTGTGATTTGAAGTTCTACCACCCCCCCCCCCCCCCTTAAAAAAGAAAGAAAGAAGAGAGAGAGAGAGAGAGAGAGAGAGAGAGAGAGAGAGAGAGAGAGTGCAGTGCGGAAAAGAGGGTGCATAATATTCAATATTTTTTGGAAAGGAAAGTGCTTTGAAGTTCTACCCCCCCCCCCCCCAATTTAAAAAGAAAGAAAGAAAAGAGAGATAGACACACACATAGAAAATGTCATCAATACTTTACGTTGCCTCTCGATTTCAAGTTCTTGTAGAAGTAGGGCCTATAATCAAAAAAATGTAACTTCAACTCAAACCAGAAAGAAGTGATTACAATGAATCAAACGTAATGGTTTGGTCTTACTACATATTGGAATGTTTATGAGAGTCATCATTTGGGTGATATGATCAGTAGTAGATCTAGGCAGCGGTGGCAGTTGAGGGGGGGGGGGGGGGGGGTACCGGTCTTCAAAATCGCATGAACAAGAATAGCAGCAGAACCAACAAATCGAGCAACAGAAGCAACGATAACTACATCAATACCATCAATTGATTCAAACTTGGCCGCGAGCAAGCACTTAAAACAAATTCAGATGATTGCTTCTTCATGTTATAGTATTGTAGATTATGTTTACCCCTATAGGCTCCCCCACCGATCGGTCACTGAAAACGAGCAAGACAGTATAAAATATATAAAACTTTTTTTTTGTTTTGTTATGCCTTGTTAATGTTATTAAAGTGTTATTTTGTTTTGTATTAGTTTGTCGTATCTGCTTGTTTCGTCTTGTTTTGTTTTGTTTTGTCTTGTATTGTTTTGTTTTGTCTTGTATTGTTTTGTTTTGTCTTGGTTTGTTTTGTTTTGTCTTGTATTGTTTTGTTTTTGCTTTGCTTTGTTTTATTTTGTTTCGTTAGGTTTTGTTTTGATTTTGTATTGTTTAGTCTTGTTTTGTACTGTTTAGTTTTTGTCGTAATTTTTTGCTTTGTTTTATTCGTTTTAAATTTGTTTGCTTTGCTTCACTTTCTGTTTTGTTTTGTTTTGTTATGTTTATTTTGTTAAATGAATATTAGACGACTCCTGTCTGTTCAGTTTGTTCCGAATAGTATTCACTTTGAACTTATCTATTTCTGGTCTTTTGAAATACGGCTTGTTGAACTTCTTGTCTATTTTTTCTTCTTCAATCAATTATCAAGAGACTATGGTTTCACATCGACTTCATTGTCTTCGGAATTCTTTTTAATTACGTCAGTTTTTCTCAAAGTACGGGCTAACTCTCGAGTACTGGTAATTAGAGGGATACTGACTCTCAGTCAATGATTTCACGCCGGAAAGTTCAATTGATTATACTATTTTCTTTGGCGTTAATTCGTTATTACTAGAATGTGTTTGTGATTTACATTAGGGCCAGGATATTGAATCATTTTGTGCCCCATATCTTACGAAGTATTATGGAGTTATGAACATAAAATGTTATTAAGTGTTTAATTTCTTTTCATATTCAGTCTGATCTATGCCATATTAGTACTTAATACAATGATCAGTGACCCCGTCTTATAAAGAGTTGCGATTGAACCGAATCAAGCGCAATTTGAAATTTATCTCAACTCCTGTCTCTTATAAGTTATAAGCACAAAGTTGCGATTAATTATAAGTTGTTGATTTTTAAATTTTATTTCTAAAGTTTTTTTATTTTTTATTTGAATCAATAGTGTAAACAAATTAAATGTGTAAAATTAATGACATTTCGGCTCAAGGAAACTGCTGAAAATGAAGAAATGTTACTATAATAAAGCGACGTGCAATGTAATTCAAAACATTCAAGCCAACAATACTATTCTTACGTTTCTCGTGAAGAACCTATATGGTTTTACATTTGTGTACTTTCAGGTTTCTAAAAGATTTCAGTGAGCGTCGAGTACATGTTTAAAGTTTGTCGGGTCGGTCGGGAACTTTCTGTTAGAAGTTCTGTTAGTGCATTTTCTTCAAGGCGACCTCACATGTGACAAAAGCAGGCCGGAAAAGTAATCTTCCAGAATAATATATCATGTTGAATTAAAAAAGAAATATATTATGCGTCAGCCTGTTATGCGTAGAAGTTAAAGAGTAAAGGCGGTATAAGCCTTGAATGAAATTTAACTTTTCTAATCGCCTCTGTCCGTAGATCGTATAGGTCAAGATGCAGTCAGTGATGCATCTATTATGGAAGGTGATGCTCAGCAGTCTCTGTCAAACTTACTGAGCGCCAAAACTTAAAAACTTCAAAACAGTCTTATCTATACCTCCCCTCATCATCCTCTCAAATACCCCCCCCCCCCCCCCCTCTTCCTCCTCCTCTCCCCCTGTGTTAGAACCTCACATGTGATGTAGACCAGGAAGTTATCTCCCAGAGTATTAAATCATGTTGAATTAAAAACAGAATTGCATTATGCGTAGAAGTAAGTATTGAGTTAGTTTAATTCTTGGGCGGTAGGAGCCTTGAATGTAACTTAACTTTTCTAATCGCCTCTGTCCGTAGGTCAACGCAGTCAGCGATGCATCCCTGAATGGTGATGCTCAGCAGTCTCTAGCTGTCACACTTGCGTGCGCCAAAACTTCAAAACTTCAAAACAGTCTTATCTATACCTCCCCTCATCGTCCTCTCAAATACCCCCACCCTCCCCTCCCCTCCCTCCTACTCTTTACAAGAACTTGACTACCACAACAACAACCAAATAGTTAGAAGCAACTCCGGGTCCCATGAAGTTGTACTTATATGGCCAGCTCGGCCTGTCACTCCCCGGTGCGCCTCCGGAATAGTTGGCATAGTTTCGGCTCGGTGCCCGGTCCGGCTTGCATGTGCCAAAACATTTTCATACGACGGGGACTGAAGCAAGCAACAGGAAAACATCACGACCGAGTTGCAACTCATTGGACACAGCCGGTGTGTTGGAAGTTTTCTTTAGATGTCGACTTGTATGAGAGCGGCTGAAAGAGAGGGAGGGAGTGGGAGGGTGGCCGGGTGGGGGAGAGAGAGAGAGAGAGAGAGAGAGAGGGAGGGAGAGGAGAGAGAGAGAGAGAGAGAGGGAGAGAGAGAGAGAGAGAGAGAGAGAGAGAGGGGGGGGGGGGGGGGGAGGGGGGGGGGAGGGGCAAAGAGAGTGGAGTGTGGAAGAGAGTGAAAAGGTTTAGGGGAGGGGAGGATAGAGAGGGAGATAGAGAAAGAGAGAGGGAAAGAGAGAGAGAGAGAGGAAAAAAAAAAGGGGGGGGGGCTGACTGAGCTGCTTTCTTTTTGTTAGACATCCATTCATATTAAGGAATAGTGATAATGCTTGCTCGGAATTTAATGTTTCTATTTCTTGCGGGGGGGGGGGGGCCTTCGTTAATGCAACCATGTATACAATTATGAATGCATTTGTTTGTGTTCATATACAGAACCCCAATGGTAATACTGACGGGGTTACCTTATTGAAAGAATAATAAATAAATCAATCATTGACTAATATTTGTAGGGATGCTAGCTAAGGGTATTTAAATAAAGATCGAAGAGAGAGAGAGAGAGAGAGAGAGAGAGAGAGAGAGAGAGAGAGAGAGAGGGGGGGGGGGAGATGGTATAAGATTTATAAGACCACCCCATTATATCAAAGAAATATAGTCATATGCCCCCCCCCCCCCCCCCATGACTGGAACCCCGCTACGCCACTGGCCACTGTACGTCACATTGGATGCGCCTGTGCTTCTATAAATAGAAAAGTTTAAACTTGAAAGAATGGAACTGATCTAAACCCAAGCTTGAAGCAAATACAAGTTTATTTCATTATGATATTACATAGACTTCCGAAAAATTAACCAGCGGCCGGTTCACTAACATCTTCAAATTGTATGCATACTTTCAAAGTTTATAAACAAAGGTTGTTCTTGCAACCTGAAAGCTTGTCCGAGGCTTGTCCGACAAGTAATGTTTCCAGACTTATTTCTAGTATTGTAAAGTTCATATATTAGTAAAAGATTAATCATAATGGAATAACTTGCCACTAGGTCCCGAATGAAATATCCATGAATTTTAATTTTAGTAAACTGGTCAATTTAGAATTGTCCATCAAATATTGAAAGTGTGTACATTACAGTGACGTATTGCGTAATCTTAACTCGATTTCTATGGGATAAAAAGTAGGTTGTAGGAATTACCTTTGAGTTGATTTCTTGAAAGTCTCTACGATCGTTTGTTCTCTTTATCTTTAGAAGTTCCCAATTCATTTGCAAGAAGGAAAAGGAAGGATTTAATAGATAAATCATGGAATAAATATGCATACTAATTATTCGCATCGGCCGTAGACTTTTTTGAGTAACCATCAAAAATAAATCTTTTGATTAAGATATCAGTTAATATTGTTTTTATTTGATACTAAAAATGATTTAACTATAACATCGTTGTGTTTGAAGTATGGCCACTAAAATTCGATTCAGCTCATTAAATGAATTACGGCCTACGTTTCGTTTTTGTTTCGAAAGTCATAATTATTAAAAGCGAAACGTCATCAGATCTGATCAACGTGCTGAATCACGGTTTATATTCATAGAAATATTGATGTATCGAGGAAGTTGTAGAGTTGATATGGAAATTATATTCCGCCTTTTGTTTCATATCATTAATCTACAGATGACCAATATAAACATTACTTTTCATTAACATTACTGCCATGGAATCTTGCACGAGTACATTGGGGAGTAAATTCAAATGGTTGTCTTGTGAAATATCGAATATCTAATTAGAAAAATTTGCCATCGAGCGAACTATGCGAGTCATTTTGTAGGTGGTACTTTTTAGAAAAAAAAATTATTTTTGAATAATCGAATAAATATATAAAATAACAAAAAGATAACATCCCTGCATGCCCGAATATGAGGTTACAGCTGCCCGATCAATGCCAGTTCCACATATAGGGTTTATGGGATCGACAGGGTTTTCCCCATTAATCGGTTGCCTGTCTTGATTGTCTTTTTCGCATCATTTTTTCTTCTTTTCTTTTCTTTTTTTCTTCAACTTATTTCTTATGTATTTCCTTGCTTTTATCCATTTTATCCATTGGTAGGCCTGTGTGTTTTTTAATTTTGTTATTTTATTTCTTATCTTTCTTATATATATATATATTTCCTGAATGTTTTTACTCCTTTTCGTTTATTTGTTGCTTATGTATTCTTCTTTAGAAGAAAAATCTTATTATGTTAGCCTTTCACCTTTTTTCCTTTTCCCATTAATAACATTCATATGTAGGCTATTTACATTTCTCACTTTACTTTTTTTAAATTTTAAATTCACCAATATCTATTTTAGACATTCATAACGTATTTCAAGCTTTAAGTTTCTTATTCTCATTTTTAATATTTGAATGATTTCTTTACATGTTCTCATCATAAGTACACTTAAAAACAAATTTATTCGTACCCTCACCAAGTTTTGATTTTTCTTCTTTAAATTGTGGTAAATTTGTTTGTCCTAGTTTATGACATCACTGTTGGTACATTTTATGTCCCCCTTTTAAATTTGTAAACATTGAAATAAACAAGTTAATATATAAAATCTTCAGAGATGGCCTTGCTTCCTGAATGCGACAAACAATAAAAATGATTACACAAGACGATTTACAAAAGTCCACACGTCCACGTTTCATTCTTAAGAAAAATGTAAAAGACTTCAACATTACAAGGAATACCATTGATAATAACAAAACTGACCAGCCGTGAACTCGTTTTCACTTTCAAAAATGAAATTTTCTTATTGAGTTTTTAAAATAAATATTTTACGAAATACTCAATGTAGGGTAGGCCTATACAAATGACTTGTACAATTAGGAAGGCGTAACTCTCATTAAACTTAAGCTTGTAGAGGTCCTTTGTTTGTTTGTAAACCAATTAGATAGGCCTACAATATAATGTGCCTCATATTTGGTTGTTAGGTTTGGTTGTTATCAATAATTCAAGGAGAAAGTTTTTCCTTTCCCTCCCTTTTCACATTATTTTCTTTCTTTCTGTTAGTTTTGGTATTGAACATTTTTTTAGTTGGGGTGGGGGGGGGGGGGGGGCTACTGCCTGCAAACAACCCCTACCACCAGTATCCAGCTCTTTAATAGGCCTACGGTATGGTGTCGCTATTCATCATGAAAGGCCGAAACAAAGAATATAAACGGAATGTGCTATTGACAAAGGACCAGCTTTATGCTGCTCTGAGGAAAATGGAACAGTAAACATGAAAGACCACTGAAATTAATGCGTTAGAAAAAAAAAGAAAAAACGAAAAAAAAAAAACCTCACCAATATCAATAAGTGTGCCAACCCGCCCCCCCCCCTTCCCCAGTCTCCCAGATTCTCACCCTCAAAAGCGATACTCTATAAAGTGGCAGATCAGGTATTCCCTTCCGAGGGGTCCAAAAAATAAGTGGAAAAAAATGGAGGTTAATATTTTGAGAAGTTATCACAGAGATCGTTGAGTCCTTGCCCTTGATACTTTAACGGTGGTCAATACATGGACTCTATGCGCGCCGTTTTCCACAAAGCCATCATCGACTTTTGTGTTCCTCTCCCTCCCCTGTTCGTGCTCTTTCTTTCTTTTTGTTCATTCTCTTAACTTGCCAACTTCGCAGATGCCAGAATAAGAACACCACCTGCTCTCGCTGAGCTCGACCCCCTTTGGACTAAACTCCGCTCTTGCCTGCGAACAACGAACAAACAAAGCTTTTGAAACTAATTACCATGTCAATGAAGCCATCGATTCCCTAGCTCAGTTCTTTGTGTAAAACTCTTTACACGTTCAACCATGGACCTAACGCACAGACGAAGCCATATTTTTTTTGTCTCGCTAAGCTAGTCATACGCACAAGAACTTGAAATATGTGCATTACCATTTGATAGAGAGCTGCATAATTTGTCACTTTCGTTGGTTAAGAGTTACTGCCGTAAGAGTCTGAAATTTAATTGGAATTGAACACAAAGAAAGCACAAACGAAACTTTGTTATGGATCCAAGTGCAACTGAAAACTCTTGATTGAACTGAGTCTGCGCAGTAAACTTTGTAAACGAAAAGTTTTGCGAACGTAGGTCATTTCAGTCAATGTGTACAGAACTTCCACCACGAGGAACCGCAATAGTAGACATATTTACGTCGTTTTTGTACGGGATTTATCATTTGAAGGTAAGCTACAATATCTTATGAAGTATGATATATCATGCCTACATCTGGCAAAGTTTGGAAGCATTTGGAAATGCGTATATGCAGTTTTTGTAGAGTTTTGAAAGTTGTTTTGAGTGAGCCGAGCCGGTTATTCCCATTGCTAACGCGCGGTATAACACGTATTTCTATAGCAGTGTATTGTTATTATGTGCATGAGTGCGGTGCAAAATAAGTTTACCAGCGACGGTCTAGCTTACTACCAGTAACTTGCACGAAGTTTACTTCATGTTGCAATTTAAGTACTTTTGATCGTGTTCACATGTGGGAAGAAAATACATGCTGTTTCGATATGGTGATGTTTGATAGGCATGGTAATAACATTTCCCAGACTTTAGAAGGAGTTTTCAAAGTTATACATGTGGAGTGTCTTAAAAAGTTTTTTCCTTTTTGTCGTGTAGCGACCATAACTTGTGGACCATGCAGTAAACTTTGGACGGTTCCATTTTCTGGAGAGGGTTGATCTTGTGACAAGTTTGTTAACTTTCAGAGTAGGGTCTAAAATCTAAGTATTGATCTAATCAATGTTGTTATAGTCATTAATGACAATATGAATCATTGTTGTAGAACACCATTATGTGTAAGAAATAAATGCTGTTTTAAACTGGATTTCAACGGCTTTCATTCCCCCATTTATGTTGATTGAGCATTTCGTGTTGACATTGAATTCTGCTCCAATTTATAAAGCAACTGTGTCTCTGCCAAATGTTTCCCGCCCTTTGGAAATGTTAGATCCTCGTGTTTCGCATACCTCAAGTTTCACTTCCTTCATTCAGCTTTGCTTCCTTATATAGAATTGACTCCATAACATGTTTTCCTTACTTTGGCTCCATGTGTGTAAAATGTTATTCCAATTTCTCACTCAACTGTAAAAAGATTCGACAGCAAAGCTTGTTTGAGACCAAGTCATTTTTGTTTGTTGTGCAAATGTGCAACCAGTCACAGATGACAAGGTTGCCACAAATGTGTGTTGTCCTGTTTCAGTTCCTCCCCCTTAATTGAAAAAGGGGGCCTACATGTATATCTAATTTAATATTAATTAGTTTACATACATGTACATGTATCTACTTCAGTTTGAATAAGTCTGTATTAATTTTGCAGACGTGGCTGATTGATTCCTAACCATATGTTTCTTTTTATGGGATATACATATACTGAATGTCGAATAACTTTTTTAAATTGAGTAAAAACTAAATATCCCAGAGCTCAGAGGGGGTAGGCCTATTCTCCAGCATCACTGGGTAATGAATACGGCAATGAGCTTCGAGTCAAGCCAACAGTGATCGTACATACATGTAGGTCTATAGATAAAAGTTGAAATTAAAAATATGAGACCATGCATGGTGACTATATGTACATGTTATACTTATAAATACACTATTGATTCATATTCATATTCAGCAGAAGTGAATTTGCTTATTTTGTCTTCTTCTTCGTGTTTGCTGGTCTTGCTAGGCAAAACACAGGATGTGAGAAAAATAGATGATTTTGCTTGCAGTGTATTAATGCTTCAGTATTGTAATTAATTTGCTTAAAAGTTTTTTTTTCTTCCTTAAATGAATAACTTATGGCCCCAAACCTATGAAATGCTTAAACTATTAAACCCTTTTCCTTGTTGCCCAAGGATCTCGCAAACAACGCTGTGAAGGTGTAATCTGCCCATTGGTCAATTGAAAAAGTAAATGATGCAAGTTGTGTATCTCCTTGGTATTTCCTGCTTTCCTGTCTTGAACAAAGGCTTTAGGATTGACAAGCT
Source organism: Strongylocentrotus purpuratus (assembly GCF_000002235.5). Lineage (NCBI taxonomy): Eukaryota > Metazoa > Echinodermata > Echinoidea > Camarodonta > Strongylocentrotidae > Strongylocentrotus > Strongylocentrotus purpuratus. The sequence goes on from NW_022145598.1 coordinate 7,858,431, forward strand.
CTACATGTATACTCAAAAGGCCTGTCTCATCAGCTCGAGATTGCCAAATAACCCGCTATTTGAGCTATCCCGATCGCAAATTAACTGGATAATTTGCGACTTTGCGTCTTCATCAGCCCCAAGTTGCAATTAGCGGAATATTCGGTCGAGATAATCATCCCAAGATATCTTGGGCTATAGTTTGCAAAATATCCTGCTATTTGTCCGGTGCGTCTTCACTAGCCCGAAGACTTCCACTATAGGCGCATTTATACTGTCAAATACCTCATTTGAAAAGTCGCGATGTTTCGTGCACCCGGTTACACTTGTGCTGAAACATCACCGACGGAGCTGTTCAGCGATGTTTTGGCGTGTTTCGGTTGGTAATGCGCATGTGCAGTCTTCCCGACCTTTGACCCCGGCCTGCTATAAGATTTTTAGCGCGCGCAATTTCCAGCTAGCGCTATAGCTAGCTAATAGCGATACATCCCCATGGCATGCATGCGATATGTTTTGTTTATCTCGCGTGTAGTATTTGAGGCAAGAGTGGATAAGTTACGAAGTATGGACTACGGCTGCTGATTCAGTTTTCCCAAATTCAATCGAAATCTAGTAGTAAAAACGATATGGGAAGGTTAAGAAAATCATCGTTGTTAATTGTTAATTTCATGCTTTCACTCATTTCTCTGAAGCCCTTTTCCCCACGTTTGCAGGGACGCTTGGAAGTCTGGTGGAGGAGCTCTCCCTGCCTCCACATCGAAATCAAGAACTTCATCTCATCATCAGTCCAATGGGAATTGTTCACTTCCATATTAATTAATCTAACAAAACACTCAAATACTACTACTAGACAGATATGGCCAGACGGGAATAACGAAGATTGAATAAAGGATGAGTTAACGGAATTGGAACAAACGGAGCTGAATGAACGGATAACACGCGCGACGATGGAAATGCTATAAATATCACACGGGAAGAACGTGGTTTAAAAGAGCGCGGGTAACAATCCGGAAGTGCCGGAAGTCACGTGCCTAACATCGCGATGTTACAACTGCGAGCGGTTATACTTGCCAAACACGCCAAAACACGCCAAAACACGCCAAAAGATCACACTTCGTTTTGGAATGTTTGGGGCTTGGCATGTCTGCCGGTAAAGCGTAGTTGCCCTTGGTAACATCGCGGCCAGGCTCCGGTTTGGCATTTTTTGGCGTGTTTGGATGACAGTGTAACTGCCCCTATTGTGCGAACGCTGAGCAAAATATCTTGAGCTAATCTCTCGAGCTCGAGTTTCAAGTTTCGAGGTCAAGTCTCGAGCTGATCAGAAAATCAGAAAAAGGGGGGGCTATTTGGCAATCTCGAGCTGATGAAGACAGGCCTAAAGTAAATAAAACAATGACTAAACTTTTAGTAGTAATGGTACTCTTCTTTAATATAGAGTGCGTAGGCTTCCCATACACAGAGGTAGACAACCAGCAACTATTTGCATGTCCGATACCAACCATCCATGCCATGTCGATGATAGGCCATGGATCATAAGGTGTGTTCATTGTGGTCATGAGCTGCACAATAAGTTAACTTTGATGAATCTGTAGTTTCGCACCATGTGCAAAGTTTGAACTCGGCCAAGTTTGCACGGACCGTTACAAAAGGGGAAGTTTTGTTGAAGAATAGTTGATATAGATACTCACATATGGACATCAAGTGAACATCGGGAAAACCTACATTATGGTAAGAACTTTTTTATTAGTATCAGGCAGGATAAACACTGTACCAGGATAAAAGTGACATTTTAAGTTGTTATTGGTATCAGAAAGTTTGGTTTTCTCAGGCCTCATAGAATCAACAAGAGTTTGTTGAATAATGGGTTTGATACAAGGAAGTTTAGAAAAGAGTGTGTTCGGTACATGTACATGTACAGTGCACATGCAGCGAAAACTTGTATTGGCAGGTTCTTAAGATTTGGATTACAATACTGTTTATTCATTACCAATTCTAAACATCGGATTGATTTTGTGGTTTGTAATTTTTTAGTAATTTTGTTCCTCACGGAACTTACCATAACTAAAGAAGAGTATCAGTAATTGATGTGTGTAATGAGACCAGTGGTACAAAACTTGTACATGTATTCCTTTGATTTGAGGGGGGGGGGGGGGGGGCTAGTAAATCCTTTAAAAAAAAAGTTTTAAACATTTTTTCTGTCCTTTAGTATGAGGAAGTTTTATATGTAATGTAAATTGCAGCTTGAAAGCCTATTAAAGTTAATCCACATTGAAATTAGTTGTGAGAGATGAAAAGGTGATATGATTCCAGATTCCTTGATCTTGTCAAAGAGATATTGTGATCCGTTTTAAATGTCTAGTCTGTGTTTTGTTGCTGACTTTTGACCGTAGTCCGAACGTCTAGTCTGTTTTGTTGCCAACTTTTGACCTGTTTTGAACAACAAGGCTGTGCCTGTCAATACACATTTTACACACTTACAAATTAGGTCACGTGAATCGTTCTCTAATCTCTATAGAGTACCGAAGCTGTGACGTCATAAAAATCTATTTTTAGAATTTCTAAAAAAAATTTCATTTTCCAAAAGAGCATCAAAAATAATGTCCAAATGTTGAAAACCAATCGAATATGTTAAGTACTGGCTGAGATACAATGTATGACCATCTAAATAAATATGTGTCCTATGGGAACTCAGTGTTACATGCTCTGGCTCCTAATGATGCTCTTTTGGAAAATGAAAACAAACTGAGAAATTCTTAAAATAGATCTTTGATGACGTCACACTTCACCACTCAAGCTGAAGGAGAACCCCAACAGAACACCATCTGCATCTACATGTACAGTATGCTGGATAGATGCACAGGACTTAGAAATGAACATTAAACAAGTCTAGAAGAACTAGACTACATGTGTACTGTGTTGGCAGAAGTGTAATGTAAATGTACAGTGTATGAACGCTGTGCATTGACAACAGATGCAACTTTCATTCAAGTAAAGTGCATTCTAATGTCTTGACCATTATTCACTAATCTGTATGGTGGCCCTGAAGGGACATCGCGAATAGACTAAATCGTGAAAAATATGCGATAAAATTCACGATATCGTCAATTTTATCGCATATTTTTCACGAAGAAATTCACGAAATTGACGATATCGTGAACTTTATCGTGAACTTTTCACGATGAAATTGACGATATCGTGAATTTTATCGTGAAAAGTTCACGATATAAAGTTCACGATATCGTCAATTTTATCGTGTACTCTATCGTGTACTCTATCGTGTACTCTCCTGACGGGCGCTTCGTAAACAAAACCAGCCCTAGCTGGGGGAGACAGAGAGAAGGAAAAAAGGGAAAGGGAAAGAGAAGATAAAAGGAAAGAAAGAATAATAAGAAGAAAAGAGGGAAACGGGGGGGGGGGGGGGGGGGGGGGGGGGGCGAAGGGCTCTTGCCTCCTCCTCACTCCCCCCCCCCCCCTCCCCGCCAAAATAAATCAGAGAGAGAGAGAGAAGGGAAAGGGAAAGGGAAAGAGAAGATAAAAGGAAAGAAAGAAGAGGAAGAAGAAGAAAAGAGGGAAACGGGGGCAAAGGACTTTGCCTCGTCCCCCCGCCCCCGCCAAAAGATAAATAAGAGAGAGAGAGAGAAGGAAAGGGAAAGAGAAGAAAGAAAGAGAAAAACGAAAAAGAGGGAGAATAGGAAAGAAAGGAAAAGAAAGAAAAGAAAGGAGGCAAGAGCCCTTCGCCCTGTTTCCCTCTTTCTTATTTTTTCCTCTTCTTTCTTTCCTTTTATATTTTCTTTCCCTCTCCCTTCTCTTTCCCTTTATGGCGGGAGGGGGGAGGGGGAGGTAAGAGCCTTTCGCCTTCCCCGTTTCCTCTTTCCGTCTTCTTTTCTTTCTTTCCTTTTATATTTTCTTTCCCTTTCCCTTTCCCTTCTCTCTATCTCTCTCTCTCTCTCCTATTTATTTGTTGGCGCGGGAGGGGGGGGAGGAGGCAAGAGCCCCTCTTCCTTCTTATTCCTCTTCTTTCTTTCCTTTTATATTTTCTTTCCCTTTCCATTCTCTCTCTTATTTATTTTTGGTGGGGGGGGGGGGGGAGGCAAGAGCCCTTCGCCCTTCCCCTGTTTCCCTCTTATTCCTCTTCTTTCTTTCCCTTTCCCTTCTCTCTCTCTCTCTCTCTTATTTATTTTTTTGGCGGGGGGGGGGGGGGGAGGTAAGAGCCTTTCGCCCTTCCCCCGTTTCCCTCTTTCCTTCCTACTCTTCTTTCTTTCCTTTATATTTTCTTTCCCTTTCCCTTTTCTCTCTCTCCTTATTTATTTTTTTGGCGGGGGGGGGGGTGAGGAGGCAAGAGCCCTTCGCCCCCCCCCCCGTTTCCCTCTTTTCTTCTTATTATTCTTTCTTTCCTTTTATCTTCTCTTTCCCTTTCCCTTTTTCCTTCTCTCTGTCTCCCCCAGCTAGGGCTGGTTTTGTTTACGAAGCGCCCGTCAGGAGAGTACACGATAGAGTACACGATAGAGTACACGATAAAATTGACGATATCGTGAACTTTATATCGTGAACTTTTCACGATAAAATTCACGATATCGTCAATTTCATCGTGAAAAGTTCACGATAAAGTTCACGATATAGTCAATTCGTGAATTTCTTCGTGAAAAATATGCGATAAAATTGACGATATCGTGAATTTTATCGCATATTTTTCACGATTTAGTCTATTCGCGATGTCCCTTCAGGGCCACCATAAATCTGCACAACACAATTGAGTGAAGGTCAGCAGTGGTAGCTACATGTTTTTATAATGGAAGCAGAAATATAAGAGGAAACCGGTCAGCGAAAGTTTGAGCGAATTCCGATAAAAATAAGAAAGTTATGAATTTTTGAAGTTGCGATGTGCAAAGTTTGTGATATTGGCAAATATTCCTTTTGGATCAGAATGAGTGAAAGTGAGATTTCTGTATGAATGCTCCAAATGTATTTTTATTTCATTTTTTATTTTTAAAAACAAATTAGAGCTAAATCCCCCACTGCTCCTTTGTATCTTGTTTTCACTGGGTTGCAAAGTTACTCATTTTGTACCTACCGGTAGCCAAAATCAATTGCTTGTAGTCAAACTAATATTGTTTAGGAAGATGTACAAATCTACTTGTACAACCAAGTTACACTGCAAGCTACATGTATATAAGGAAATAACAAGTATTTCAAATGTACAAAGTTACAAACTAGTATTACAGGCTTTTGTGAATGTCTGTAAATCTTTTCCTCCTAATTAGACTGGGCTGCATAAAAGAATGTATGGTATGTGTGACTTTATAAGATTGTTTCCTGGTCCAGTGCAGTTTAGAATACACTTTGTACATGTAGTTAAGTATTATCTTCATGAATGCAATTACATGTACCGGTATATGCAATTTGGGATGAAATTAATTTCCCTCTTCATCTAGCAAATGAAAAAGTGATTATTATTATTATTATTACTACAGTGGAATGTTTATAAATGGCTTTGGTATTGAATCAGTCACTTGTCACTAAGTTTCATCGAGTTACTGTATAATAGACATGTGTCAGAGATATTGTTATTTTGATTCTCATTCCTTTGACGTAAATCATGGACATTAATATCTGTTTAAAAAAAAGTAATGACATTACAGGAAACAACAAATTGGGTAAACAGAGAAATGTGTACTACTGTATGCTCTATAACTCGACTGGGGGTAAACAACGTTTTTTATGTTGATTTTCATTATCTGAATATTTTTTCAATGGTTCAGTTTAAAGATGAAGGTGAGTTCTGGTCATGCGATTGCATTGTAAAGAAACGGTGTGGAACTGACCAGAAAAGGTTGATCATCTAGCATATAAGAATTGTGTGTATTGCAAGGTTCTGGAATCATCAGAATGATAAGAAATTTGGCCAAGTCTTTGTAAAGTTACAAAACACTGTACACAGAAAGATGTATATGAGACTACACGAACACGTGGTGTAAAAAGCCCCCCCCCCCCCCCCCCCGATTTTTACGATGTTACATGCATATTTATGAAGGCATTTAAAGAGCCATGTTTTTCAGGGAACATGTCTTATCTGATGTTCTTCCACACTTGCATGATAAGAATGAGTAACGCTCACAAATTATTTTTCACCTCTTCCCAGAACTCAACCTTCTCTTTAATGTCCGTTCCTTATGGAAAACAAGTAGCGTACACTGTACTGTACATTTCTTCTACGTTTTGTGTTTGATGGTGTGGGAGTACAAGTACTGTGTAGACTCACTGTAGAGTGATAAAGTAATAGACTTTTGATAAAGTTGGTTTAATTTTGGAAAGTGAAACAAAATGTGTACTGTGCTTGTGCTTTACATCATGTTGCTCCCTCATCATCACATTGGGAAAGTATGAATGTTTATGGTCAAACTTTCATGAAGAAATTTCTCAGGCTCTAGTTTTCCTTTAAAAAAAAAAATCATGCTTAGCGTCCCCGCCTGCTTCTTTTTTTCCGGCGGCCATCTTGAAAAATAGCCCGACTGTCGGAAAATGTACCGAGTGGCCATTTTGGAAAAAAAAGAATAAAGATCTCCTCCTTCCTATTTTTCAATACAGGATGCTAAACATGTTTTTTTAATAAAATGGCCTTATGTGGTGTAAATGGCACTAAAACAAAAATCAATGATTTTTCTAATGGTATTTTGGATGTGTAAATGGGCCTCATGTACAGTAGGCCTACATGCACCACAGTACATATAGTTCCCATATGTGTAGAAAGAAATGGGTAGCTTGAATTCCTAACCTTGATTTGATTTAAACTTGAAGGCTGGTCTTAACCAACCCCTTGTTACTCCCTAGACAAACAAATCCGGGACTTAGGAAATTCCTAGCATTCATACTGCATGCATACGCTCTCTACAGTACCATCATAACTTTCACAAGTTATGATTAAGGGCTATTGCATGTTGTATGTTGTTCATTGGACTGACTGACTGACCGAACGTTTTTCAATCGTGTCTGTAATATGGGAGGACGGTGGGAGATTAATCCTCAAGTTTGTTAGTCTCGTTACTAGGCTTGTTAGAGAGGTTTTTTTTCTCAGAAAAAAATGTAAACACTTTTAAACAGTTACAAATGTGTTAAAATGATGCGCATAAATTTCATCAAAGTGGACTAGTGCTTCAAGAAAGAAAGAAAGAGGGAGAGAAAGAGAGAGAGGGGTGGGGGGTGAAGAGAGAGAGAGGGAGTGGGGGGGGGGGGGGAGGCAGAGAACAGAGGGTGGGGTCTTAGGGATGGGGCTTAATGTAATTATGGCTAATACTTTGTATTAGTTTCATACTTTATAAAAAAAATATAGGAATATTTTTTGTGGCTTTTTTGTAGAATTTTTTTTCTTTTTCAAAGGGTTAATTTCTTCTCATATGATATTGATATTTATTAGCGCATAAAACCACTTCTAACAATGGCAAACAATTGTCAAATAGTCGGGATAACTAACGTACATGTACATGTACATGTAGGCAAACAGCCAAAATAAATGCACATATGATTTTTATACACGTACATGTACAGTACATGTATGTATTCAGTCACCACATGCATTCTGTACACAAGTCAAGAAAGGGGGCTCAAAACTAAAAATCAATTTTACATTGGGCAACTGGCCCCCATCAGGTTTAGTCTTCTCTTAGCTCTACCCTTCTTTCTGTTATTAAACATCCCATTGTTTTATTTTTTATCCCGTATCTTTAATGACAGATCATAGGAGCTGATCTGCGATGAGTTCTGATGCTACCAATCCCCGAAGCGTACCCTTCGATCAGCCACCAACAGCCCCCTCAGGAGGAAACGAACATCACAGGTATTAATTATCCACAAATTTTGTTCCGTAAAAATGTGCCAAGATTCAAAACAACTTTTAATAAAATTATTTAATTATACATTTTAAATTGTATGTATTATTTACTATTCATTATTATTGTTTTTTTTATTATTTATTATTATTTTTTCTTTTTCTTTTTTAATTTTTCAATTTGTGTTTTCTTTTAAAAAATATTATTTTACATATTTATATTTATTATGATTATTGCTATTACATTACATTTTTTTTTTTTTTTTTTTTTTTTTTTGGGGGGGGGGGGGTCTTCCATGCAATGTGTCACATATAATAAAGTGTGTCTTGAGTCAAGCCTAAATAAGTTTTACTCGGGCATTGCAAATTCATTGTGTCATGGCCTACATGTATGCAGCTACTGTAATGTCAGCAACCTGGAAAGTTTGGGGTGGATCCTGTGCTCAAAGTGCTACACAGTAGTACAGAGTGGATACACCAGCTACTTCTACACTGTTGTGTGTCTTCTGCTCAAGAGAGGGCACTGTTCAGGTTTTCAAGCACAGTCTCTTTGGGAAGTTTGGTGTACAGTATATGTACACTATGCCCTTTCATATATTTACTGAATTGTTTCTGTGCTAATGAGTGATAATAATAATATAGATCTATTTTACCAGGGCAGTTTTTACCAGGGCAGTGGTGGCTTGTATATTATATCACTTCTAATAATTACTTATTTTAGTTTATAGATGTTGGTGTGTATAATATATTGTACACACATTTGTGATAAGAATGAATTATGTTGCTTTACTGATTGTGCAGCAGTTTTTAAGTCACAATTTTAGAAAATTAATTAATAATATATACATGTATATAATAATAAAACGGTGCTTATAAAGCACTTTCCACTGAAATCTCTAGGGGCATTATTACAAAGGCAGACCCTTGTTGGAAATTAATTTCATTAGTTTGTTTCATTCAGCCATAATTCTATGTATCCTTTGTATTCCATTTTAATTAAATGTCCAAGAATAACATATACATGTAATACATTGTAATGTTCAGAATAGTAGTAGTACATATTATGTACATGCTTTATACAATGCATACATGTACCATATGGCCTTGAAAGTTCTTTACTCCCTGGGATGACATTGTACATGTGTATATTGTATATATTGTAATTTGTGAGAATAGATAACACTGTACAGTAGGCAAAACAAATCCAATTTAAAAAGAAAAATGTATTATTGATTATAATATTCATATTAAAATGTGAATGACCGGTGTGTTACATTAATGTACAGCGGAACCCTACATCCATGTCCATGTACAGGTCCCATGTATGTATTTTTCGTTGTGGGAACGATCATGCACACTAGCTGGCTGAAAACAAAGTTTGCTCTTACCATAAGTTCTTTTGTTTGATCAGTTCTCACCAAACTTCCAATTACCACACATTTAATATGCATAGTGGAATCGAACAGATGTTCCCGGCTCTGATAATGAGTTGTGAAATTGTTTGCAATCTTTGTGTGGGTAGGCATTTTCTTTTGTCTACAGTACGTGTGTGTGTTAGTGTGTGGACTGTGTACATTTAGATTGCATGCATTTTTCCAGGGTCCTCTAGTTTCAAAGTTTGATGAAAACCTCAAACACCTGTTTGCTATATTTTGTTTCATACTATGATCTATGTACTTCAGGTTGTGTAGTTCGTTGTTGGTGTCTATTATATTCTTGTATTACAATTTTTTGTAGCTACCTCTCCAATTTTAGTAGTGTAGAATAAATTACAAAGTCCAGAGTTCCGTAATCAAGTGCTTTATATAATATTGGAACATTCAAAGAATAGAAGTTAATTAAGTTTTGGTATCGAGGGTGTCCTGAACATGATAAAGAGTCTGATGCATGTACAGTGTAAGTATTTCTTTTAGATCTACTGATTATTGAAATGATTGTGTACCGGATTTTGAGTTTCATAGATCCCAGCTTTTGGTGGGTTTAAAGCTGAATGGGTAATGGCTGTTGAATTGGCATTTGTCATTTTAAGTTTCTTGTAGTTTTTTTACTTTATTTTTTAATTTTTAAATATTTGAACCATAACCTATTGTAAAGCAATTTACCTGTATACATGTACATTTAGGTGCTTATACTACATGTACATATTGAACATATACCTCCATTTAATGAAGTTATCTTGCCTGAATTATTTATGATTTCAGGGAAGGATACAATGCAAGCTATCATGTTATTGATAGTGTGTTATGTTTACCAGTATTTGGAAAGTATGAAGATACTTACTCAAAGAGTAAAGTTTACTTTCTTACTTTTTTGTGTTGTTTTCTTTACTGTGCAAATGTTCCTGGTCTGTAACTCTGAGCTTTACTTTACTGTATGTAACATTTCTCTTTTTCTCTTTTTCTCTTTTTTATTTCTTGAATGTGCAGGTTGTTGAGAGGTGCAAAGACAGTAAATCACCATTGAGGAATGGTTCACCCGTGAAAAACTCATCTGCAATGAAGAACCTGTTAGCCGGTAGGTGTTGAAACTTGAAATGGACTTCCCAGTCATCTGTTGTCATGTCTTCTGTTTTTCATGTCAAAATCTCTGTATCTCTGTCTCTTTCCTCTCTCTATCTTCTTTTTCTTGCACCCCCCCCCCCCCACTCAGCAATTTTTTCCTCAGATTTTGCCCTTTCTTAAAATCAGGTTTACACAAGAGTCTGTAAACTTAAGGTCACAGTTTAAAACTTGTCGGTTATCTTGTGGTTTTAGACTTTACGGATGCATTCTTGGTTATGAAACTGTAAGCTTAAAGCTAAAGTTGACACAAAGTTTTGGTATGGGGTCATGAATTCGGTTCAAATGAACATATTTGAAGCATGTGCGATCCTACAATATTCAATGATCGATGTCGGGGTTGAAATCGAGTCTAAAGTGATGAAATTGTGAATAATAAACTCTTTATGTTGTATAGCTCCCTCTGTAGATTGATATCATTATAGCTTAAAAACAATGTTTCTTGACCGATTTGCTATTCCCGTTTGGAAATTATATATAAAAACTGCATATTCTGAGATTTTCATGGTCGCAGCTACCATTGAATGGCCATAGGCGCTATTTGAAATTTATCGGGAGCACAGATAAAATTGATATTTTAATTTCTCAAAATTCTTAGCGTTGTAGAGAGACAAGTTTTTCCATGAACCTGTTATTAATGACTGAACTACAATTCTCTGAATCATGTCTGCATATGTAACTTGTTGCTATACCTGGCAAGCAACAAACAATCTTTGTTTAAAAAGTATGCCTCAAACTTTAATTTGTAAGTAAACTGGTCTATAATAGCAAATAAGTCATTCTATTGAGAAATATTTGGAGATATGAATTTGGTCAAAATTCAGTGTTAGAAGCCACAGAACTAGATTTTAATCATGATGACAGATACGAAATTCCTTGTTTGTAATCCTTAGGAGTACATGTACATCTGTAATCACTGTTTATTTTCACATTCATTTGAGTGAGAGCCATGAAGATGTTAATATCCTGTAACATGAGGTGAAAGATGTACTAGTTTACAGCTGACACAATATTAGACCCCCCCCCCCTGATATTAAGTTGGGTTTTAATAGAAGCAGAAAAAATGAGAGGAAAATGTCAGTGAATGTTCGAGCATAAACAGATTAAAAATAAGATTTTTTTTAATAGAAAGAATGGACAAAATCAGGATTTAAACTAATTATAGAACATTTGATTTTCCTGAGTTTTTGTTCTTAGTTATTGTAAAGAGTAAAATTGACAGCTAAAGTTAGTAATAAATCATTTCAGTAAAAGTCATGATGACACTACTATGCTAAGAAAAGAAAATACTGAACAGAATTAAAACTGAAACTAGAAGGTCTACTATCTAAAAATTCATGAAAGAAAGTGATAGAGGTCCATATATTTTAATTTCTGGAGCCATTTGTCAAATAGTGACTGCATCATTCCGCCAACTTCGTATCAGTTACCGCAATCAATTGAAGCACGACCACTAGGCCTTTGTCTGTCCCATGCATTCAAATTAAATACTCAAGATTAGGCCATCCATTCATGGCCACCTGCCACCCCCGCTCACACAATGGAACACTCCACACACAGTTATTGCCAACTTATTATCTCAGCCATACTTAGTTGTCCATGGAATGAGTGTTATTATTATTACTGCTTCTACTACGGAGATGGGCCTGTTCTCTTCCTCCCACTCTCTCTCTCTCTCGCACACGCCACCACCCTCTCACATCCACCCTCCTCCCCGATCCCTCCCTCCATCTCAGTAACGTGGATCGCTCCGCAAACCACCGCGCATATTAAATGATCCTTGGCACTCTCCTGTCTTTGTTTGAGCAAAGTTAAGGGAACAGAGAGTGGGAGTGAGGGAGAGAGAGGGAGGATGACACAAACTGACTAGCGAAGAAGCTTAGTCCTCGGCACAAAGTTCTACTTGTGCGCCACTAGTGGACGCTTGTTACCGAGGCCGAGCAGAGAAAGTGGGTGGCGTGTCGTCAGCAAAGTGTTACTTTTTTAATGCGAGTCTTGGATACTAATGTACATGGTTGACGTGCCTCTGACGTGTGGAGGAAGCAAACTTCTGGAGGATATTTTTTGGAGTCTTTAAGATGGGATCTACGGAATAGATGCCTTTCAGTGAGGTGAGATGAGATGAGATGAGATGGGAGATAGTCTGTGGACTTTAGTACAAGTCGGCTTAAGTGATGAGTTTTGATGCGTGGTGGTTGTACGGTATCTTATATGCGCCATCGTACAGGTGCATGGGGTCCACGAATATCATACACTCACCCAGCTCACACATACACACACGCATACACACCACGGTACAACATATGCATCTGTGTGTGTGTCGGAGAGCGCGGAGCGTATATGCTCGTTTGACTTAACGAACCCCAGTCTCTTTTTGCTGTATGGTGAACTAGTAGCACATAGTGGAAACTATAATGGATGGGTGTTGGCGGAGTTGTTTGTAGTTCTTCGTTAGTTAATGCAGTCTGGATGGCGAGTCGATCCTCCCTAGATGAGATCTCTCTGTGTGTATAAATCTCTATGAGTGTGTAATGCATATGGCCATACACCAGCATACAGCTATTGGTGTGTGATTTTTTTCATATGGGGTGCTTTGTCTAATTAGTTCCATATTGTTTGGAATTTTTTGTTGTATGCATCTTTTCTCTTCTGTAGGTAGAATTATGACTCATGCATAGAGTTTTTGCAATAATACCTGTATATATTTAGATAATTTTTGTTTTGTTGATGTACAATAGGCTTTAATTAAAAAGTTTTAAAGCAATTTTCAGGGTGATATACGGTATGCAATATCAGAACTCATTTCAATGTCAATGTTTACAATGGGTTATAAATTTTTCAGTATTTTGATACATGTACATACATGTAAAGCATACTTTTAATTTGGACACAGTGATTGTGCAAATTCTTAGGGAAATACTGGATTATTCCCATCTTTTTTAAGTGGAAAAATACTTATATAAATCATATCATTAAAAAACCCCATCTAAATGGCTTGTAAAGCACTACAATCGTGATGAAAACATAGCATTGTGCACTTTTAAATCAAACTTTCTGGTGATATTTTCTGAAAGAAAGAGGGGACTACATGTATAAACTTGCAGGATTAAACAACAGTTAAACTATCTGCCATGCTTATGCAGAGGGAATACTTCTTGTTACATATTAATTAGGATTATTTAGGATATATTTTTGGAACTAGAACAATTAAAAATAAACTGGTATTAGTTTCAGTTTAATTAATAGGAAATAGCTATGGATTTGTTTGAAGTACAGATGATTCTAAATGAAAAGGAAAACATTTCCCATTAGGTGTTCTGGATTAATGTACAGCTGTAGTACTGTATGACTATTTCTCCATTACAATGTACTTGAAAAAATACTTTTCCGTATTTCCTTTGAGTCGACATGTTTTTACATGCATTCTGTCTGTTTGTGATACATCTCAATTACATGTTATCATAACTGCAATAGGAACATTGTTTTATCTTGCTGAAGATATACAATGGACTGCTCTACACAAATGTATGGGTGTAAGGGACTACACCCGCATATGGCATCAAGATTTGATCTGAACTTTCAGCCTATTTAAAGCCTTTTGGGGGACTATTAGAGCTTTTCCAGAGCAATCATTTTATGTTCACATTTTCTGATATTCTTCAAAATTAATTGGAATAAAAAGAATGTTAATGCTCTGAACTTTCAGCCTATTTAAAGCCTTTTTGGGGACGAATAGAGCTTTTCCAGAGCAATCATTCATTTTTTGTTCACATTTTCTGATATTCTTCAAAATTAATTGGAATAAAAAGAATGTTAATGCTCACAACTTTGTTTTTCTGCCTTAACAAGAACTCAACCTTTTTTAAACGAAGGTTCCATGTGTTAATTATCACCAATTGCTTTAAAGAATTAAGATAGCCATCAAAAATTGGTCTAGCGTCTATCAGCGTGTCCACACACAAAACAATTTATCGCGAAACTCTATAACGATACGTCGTATAAAGAATCATCGTATAAATTCCAGGATGTCCACACACAAGAAACGTCGTCACTAAAGAATCATCGTATAAAATGCCCCCTGTCCACACACAACATTTTCCGTGATTCTTTATAGAGTTTCGCGATAGTGATAAGAGGTCTGGTCTCATTTCGCTCGAGGTCACGTTAAGCCCCGCCCAGTTAGTTACACTAGTTACACTCCCCCAGGGGGTCCCCCTGTCCACACACAACATTTCCGTGATAAGGCGTGATTCTTTATTGAGTTTCAGTTCGAAACGATGCCCAAACCTGCGTTTCGTTAGACTAGTTTCGTTATACGACGTATCGTTAGTGAGCGTCCACACCTACAATTTTGGTCGTAAAACTATCGCGAAACGGTATCACTATCGCGAAAATGTTGTGTGTGGACAGGGGGTTTGTGGTAAAGGTAATAATAATAATATAGTGCTTAATTTCATTGACGATGTCTCTAAGTCCTTTGCAGATTACCGCAGTCATTAGCTTTAGAGCATTGGATATTTTTTGGTGCATGTCTGTGTTTTTTTTTCTTTCTATAATACAATTCAGCACCAATTTCTCAGATTGGTAGCATATACTGGTATACATGTATCTTTAAAACATTTTCCACATTAAATTTGATCAGGACACCAATTTTACAATTATTGTCATAGGAGATACCCTTTCAGGTTTAGCTAAAGAACACTTATGCAATTACATTTTCGTTTTTACATACCCCTCTACACTACAGTGTATGAATGATGCTTCTGAAGCTGTTTTCACAGCTAGAATCACAGTGAAGGCCATTATATTGTGACCCAGAGCTATTAAATCTCCTTGAATTATTAATCTATGCATCAATTATGGTCGCAGCCTTGATACGTAACATGGCTTGGTGTCCCTAGTTCAAATTCAAGGAAAAACCTGTTTACTGTGGCAAATTGCATTTCTCATGAAAAAACAGTGGAAAACAAAATAAATGAATCAAAGAGCTGAGAATGAGTGAGCTCTTGAAACACAAAGCTTTGAGTAAAGAAGGAAAAAGTGAAGGTCTATTCAAAGGAAATTTATTTTCCCCATTTGGAAAATTCTTGATATGCAGCTACCATAAACAAAAATGGTGCCTAATTTCTTCTTGTTTTGAAAATCAGACAAGTCAGAGAGTTGTCTGGAAATAATATGGATCTTCTGTTTGGAGCCAGAAGGGCGTTAGACGTTAGAGAAGCTTAGCAAAATTTAGTGGAACGAAGAGACATGTCCAGAGCGCAAACTGCATAATTGTTGAAAATTATAATTTCATCACACAGATGTAGAATAACATAGCTAGGATATGTAGCTGGTAAATATCTCAGTGAGGCTTAATTCATTCAGAATTTAAAAAAAGGACTTATAATAAACAATCATCACTACCTATTATGCATATTGCGTTCCTGAAGTGTCTTTTTCATGCCACTAGATTTCACAATTCTACCAAACTTCTATCATTTATTACACAAAGTTAATGCCCTTCTGGCTCCAACAGACGATTGTTTGTAGGTGTGTTTTATTTTGACATGTAAAGAAAATGTACTCTGTGAAAGCGGCTCAAGAAGTCAATAATGGCATTAAAATGTAGAGCTAAATAGACTATTTATAAACGATTGTTTGTAGGTCTATTTCATTTTGATATGTGAAGAAAACGTCCCCCGCGAAAGCAGATAGAAGTCGATAATGGCATTAAAATGTAGAGCTAAATAGACTTTGACGAGCACCAACCTTGACAAGAGGAAATATTCTTGATTGATTCAGACTATTCTTGAGCTTCTCTCCTCCGATGAAGAGACCACTGACACTGGGAGCAATTAAAAGACCAATACCCACTCATCCCTAAAAATGGTTTCATTTGCATAATCAGTCTCTGCTGTAATTGATCCGATCCCTTAGGCTAATGGCAAGAGCTCTTTCCTCTTTTCCTCCTTTTGTGCGTGTGGATGCTCTCGGGAGGTCGACATGTCAGCGCGGCTGGCACGTGCCTATCTCATTGCTGCTTCTGTGGCGTACATTAGGCTCCTTTTATTAGAGCTAGCTGTGGTATTGGGATGGGGGTCTTTTGTTCCTTTGTTGACAGTGCGAGACCCTTGGCTCAGCAAGTCAGGGCTCCATTCCATATCTCTCTCTCCCTCTCTTTCTCTGTTTCTCTTTCTTTATCTCTTTATCTCTGTCTCTCTCTCTCTTTCTTTCTCTCCCCCTCTCTCTTTCTGAAGCTCTCTGTCTCCCCTTCTCTCTTTCTGAAGCTCTCTGTCTCTGTCTCTTTTCTCTCTCTTTCTCTCTCTGTCTCAATTTATGTGTAAGTTTCTCTATCTCTCTCTCTCCCCCATCTCTCTCCCCCTCTCTCTCTCCCCTCTCACTCTTTCTGAAGCTCTCTCTTGTCTCTTTTTCTCTCTCTCTCTTTCTCTCTCTGTCTCACTTTATGTGCAAGTTTCTCTATCTCTCCCCCCCCCCTCTCTCTCCCCTCTCTCTTCCTGAAGCTCTCTGTCTCTGTCTCTTTTTCTCTCTCTCTTTCTCTCTCTGTCTCAATTTATGTGTAAGTTTCTCTATCTCTCCCCCATCTCTCTCCCCCCTCTCTCTCTCCCCCCCTCTCACTCTTTCTGAAGCTCTCTCTGTCTCTTTTTCTCTCTCTCTTTCTCTCTCTGTCTCACTTTATGTGCAAGTTTCTCTATCTCTCCCCCATCTCTCTCCCCCTCTCACTCTTTCTGAAGCTCTCTCTGTCTCCTTTTCTCTCTTCTTCTCTCTGTGTGTCTCTTTATGTGTAAGTTTCTGTACAGTATCTCTCTCTGCCTCTTTGAATCTATTTTTATAATAATGATAATAATATTCAGCTTTTATATAGCGCCCAATACATCGATACATCGCTACATTTTGTTTTACTTTTGGCTTTTCTGTACATTTCTTTATTTTAATATCTAATTTTAAATTTGTCATATTTTGTTATGTGTTCCCCTCTGTTTCTCTCAGTTTTTGTGCTCCTTTGTTTAATTCACATGTTTTATACTTGGCATATCTTTTTTGCTCACCCAGTTCTTGTACATGTTTACAACTATGTCTCAAATATTTCCAATTCCTTTCTTAAAACTACATTGTACAAGTAATTCCAAGTTTAATTTCAAGAAGGATTGTTTGTCCCTAATCTTGTTTCTTCAATGGATCTCTTCTCTTTGTCTGTTTTTTGTTTACTTTCTCAGTTATTCTCTGTCCCTGTTTACTCTTTCATTTATCTTTTCTTTCTTTCTTTCTTTCCTCTACCTTTTCATTTCTTTCTCTCTTCCCATTTTTGTTTTACTTCTTGTTTTTATGTGTTTTTCTGTTCCTCTCTATCTCAGTTCATTGTGTACATTTAAGTAATTTCTTCCCTTTTTCTTTATCTCCTGTCCTTCTTAAGGTACATTGTTGTACTTACAAGTTACAACTTCCTCCAAACTCTTCTCATACATACCCCTAATAATTCTACAAATTTTATTTTTAAAATACATTCATTTTCTTACTTTAATTTTTTTAGAAAGAAAATTGCTTGTGTTGAATTGTTTTAGCATAGAAACCACATTCTTTTTGCAATGTACTTTGAGAAAGAGGTGTGTAATTTAAAAAAATTACATGTGCATTTATGGGGAGAGTACAGTACTACAATGTCAAAGAACTTTTAAAGTTTACAGCTTGCAAGTTTACAGCATCACCGCTCTGTGGTTTCTATGATTGTGTTTAAATCTCAGAGATTATTCGGCTACTCTTCTCACATCCTTTCGGAGGAACTCTGCGGGCTGGAAAACTTCCTTTCTTTAGATGCTTTTGAATCCGTTTAACCACGTTCAATAGCCATTTTGTTTTGCTGGTAGACCAACAGCATTTCTGGAGGATAAATCAAAGATTAAAATTTCTAACCACATGCATAGAATGCAGATTAGTTTAATACTGCAAAAACAATTTGTAGGAAAGATACCTGTATATTTTTACTCTTTCTTTATTACAAATAGTTGAACTTTTATATAGTATACTAAGATACTGTATGTACTTTTTGTAATTAATTTAATTAATTTTTGAAACAAGTGTGGACATTTAGTGTTTGTGTTCAATTTCAGTTACAGTTTTATACAGATGTTTGGAAGTTTTAATTTATGTGCATTTTGAAGTCTTTTAATCAAGTATTATTATAATAATAGTCATTATTTTATTTATTTTGACATTATATTGTTGTTGTTTTTTTTATCTATATATATGGTATGCCCTCATGGCAGTATTTTGTATTTTAGATCCAACCTCTCCTTGACAAGTTCCTGAGCTTTTTGCTCTAGGAAAGTTTGTTACCAATTTCTTTGTTCCACCATATCCAAAATGCCTTTCAAAAAAGTATACTATAGGTTACATTGTGATATGTAATAGCAAAGTGAATATGAAGTATGATTTTGTTGTTGATTGAAAAAGGTAATGGATGATTTTAGCTCAAAATTAACATAATAGACAGTTTGGATTTTCCTCCTGCGACTTTCCTAATTTGGCTTCTTGTTTGATATTTCTTGGAAAAGGGGCCATTTAAATGTATAGCTATCGCTTTCCTCTCCAAATTGCTTGAAACTTGAAAGTATAATATGACAGAAAAAACACATTTGTCAATCCACATATGCACCATAATTGGAGGCTGGTTGGGCATGGGAGCAATGTCTTTGACAAAACATATGGAAACAAAGAGCTGCAAAACTTTTCTTTCTTCTTCTCCAGTTTCCCTGGGGCTAGAATCTCTTGCATCTCATTATCTGGGGCCACAAGCCTGGCACGCGCCACTTCGCTCACAGCAGTATACATTAGGCTTTGTTTGACACACGCGCATGCATTTTACACACACACACACAAAGCAAAGAAGGTTTGCAGACAGAGATACACACAGACTGAGAACACACACACGCACCCATGATCTGTACACACTGTCTGTGCATGCATAGTGTGTGGTGGTGGTAGAAAGAAGGAGATAAAATGGTTTGGGATCTATAGGCAGAATTGATGAAAAGGGCAGAACCCCGTAGAGCATGGAATTAAACTTTGACAAGCCTGGGCTTTGTTGTGATAACAACCAAGTATTTTCTTTCTTATCCATCAATTTTTTAATCTTTTCGTGTTCCAACAGCTTCAACAAAATCACTCTTATCTATTTCAAAGCCAGACAATGATATGAAAGAACAAAAACACAATTGTATTTTGGACCAGTTCATTGAAAACTTTTCTTCCCAGATTCTGTAAATGTATGATTTGATTAATTAGATTGTCTCAAAAGTCAAAATAATCTATTATGATTAACAAATTAAAATAAACCATTTAGAATTCCCCTGAACTATTATTTTCAACAGCTCAGAAACTATTAATTGTGGCAACTATGTTAAAAAAAAAGAAAATTTAGGATGAGTGTTTTTCTGTCTGCCAAGGATATTTTTACAAATATCAAAGCGCATTAAAAAAGCACTTAGTACAATTGGGAAAGTAATGAAATGTTTGCTCTCTTAGAGGTGCTAATGTTCAACTACTTTTGGCCTACGATGCAACAAAATAAAAAATAATTCCACTTTCAAATCTAAGGAGAGAGGAAGGAAAAATAGATTAAAGGTACAATCCGTTTAACTTCATGGCAATTTTTTTTCTTGTAAGGGGCGGGAGGGAGGGGGATCGAGTTTAAAAGGGAGAGAGAAAAATAAATTGAATTAATTTGCCATATATGGTGATCATATGGCAGGTATATAGGAATTCTTTCAGGGAACGGAGATGGTGCACATAACTGCACACACTGTATGAGTGAATGAATCTAATGACCAGGGTAATATCTGTTCAGTGCTTTTAATACAATATATTAGTGTAGTGAGTACTTCATAATAATAGATGATATTGGTGGCTTCTTTAATAGCGCACATGTCTGTCTCGCTGTGACACTCCTGGCGCTCCAACACTATTTCCCTGGTTATATCTGGTGGGCAAATATTTAGTGCTCTGGCATATATATATCGGGTATCCAGTTACACCTGGGTGCACATTAGTGCTGGGCTGGGATTTGAACCCTCAACCCTTTAACTGAGAGTCAAGTGAGTAAACCACTATACCATGGCACCTCCCCCACATATTTTTTCTTCAAAGATTATTTATTATCAATTTAAATGCAAAATGATCATTGTTGATAACTTCTTGACACTAAATAGACTAGACAAGAATTAACACACAAGTGTATCAGAGTAGCAATGAAAGCCAAGATATATATTTCATTAAGATGAAAAATGATGAGCAGCTAGTTCTGTCTAACCTTTTCAGTTGCCTCACTGACTTATTGAAGATGAAAGGCTTGATTTCGATTGATATGCATTCCTTCCAAGGCCGCGATATTATTTGTTCGTGTTCCTGTGCTGAACGTATATTGATATTGATTTCTAACAGCCCTGCGATATATTATCATATTTTGGATGCACAATTGTATACGCAGAGTCGGTTATTTTTTTCCTAACCAGAACTTAACACAAGGCCCTGAGAGGGCAAGCTATTCGTTTACCCTTGTATGCAGGCATTTTGTACCTATTTATGTTTACAATGTTATATGATTATTTTGGAGATTAGCCCTGACATGGCTGACAAGCAACTTTGCTTTTGTCCCCCCCCCCCCCTTCCCTCCGAATACTAGTTTATCATCTTCATCAGAGACAAATTAATGTACAAAAATAGTAAAACCATTTATCTTTGTAATTCTTGTAAAACTTATGCACCATCATTATGCAGTAACATCTTGAAGATTACATCGTGCATATTATTAATATTGTGAAAAATAGTGAGTTATGTCAGATATCTAGTACCACACCCATTCTTACATATGTACAAAGTAATCTGGTATTAAAACGTTCCTCCACTCGTTCTATTTCGGTTTTTCTCTTCCTAGTCCCAATAAAGTTTGATTCTGACGTCTTTCATGACGTCTTGTCTCGATATGACGTCTTTCTGGCAAAACGCTCTGAAGAATAGCTCCTAAATGAGTGCAAAAATCTCATTAGCAAAGTATAACAGAAAATACCTCACATTTATGATGAATTTCATGTCCATTTTTGTTTTCTTTTCCGCCTCTTCCTCATACAGAGAATGGTAATCTGATTTCCAGTGCAGTGAATAGCTCGAGAGTGAAGGGGAAAGCAGAGAGATCTGATTCACCAGTCTGTGACGGAGGCGCAGGAGACATGGTCAGGGTATGTATTCAACCTATGGTGATAAAGTACATGTATGAGAGCTAAAGTCCTTGTAGTTCCCAGCAGATATTTAAATTAACAAAATGCCTTCAGGACATGCCATGTGAACTGGTTAGTATTGGTAGTTTGAAAAAAGTAAAAAATAAAATAAATTTTCAAAGCGGTAACCACAACTCTGATCAAAATCAGGTGATCTTAAGCATGCTGTGGTGAAATTTGCTATGTTTCATCAAAGATGTAGGGTTAGGATTGCTGTTTGGTTTTATGTTCGGTTTAGGACTTCCGTAAGGCTAGATATCGTGTGCGGTCGCAGATTGAAGTTAGAAATTCAGTTTGTGTCGTGGTGCGATCGTCGTCAGACCCAGACTATTGACACACCCACACTCGTGCTCGTCGGCAAAGTTTAATAATTAAAACGGACTAAAGAATACTTTCAAGTCTCCGGATTTAGATATGATGGAATCATTCTTAAAGCACTTAATCAAGACTTAAGTGCTATTATCCATTATTTCTGGTACGCAAATCGACCCTTGAAGGGGTCCTTTATTTATCCATCTCCATCTGTGTGATGGGAATAGTGCGTCAATGGAAGACCATTGAAACGTCATTAGTGTGGAGCTGAAGTACATGTACAGTACACTCTACCGTCTCAAAAAATACTTGAGTAAATCAGCTTTTCTGCTGGCAGAGAAAACTCGGTTCTGGTTTAAGACAAAAATTATTTTTGAGCTCTTGCATTCTTTTATGTCAGTTTGGAAGAAATCTACTTTCATATTCATGTATGACAAGAAGTGTGTTTGGACCAATCAGTGATAACACACATAGTCCAAAATATACCTATTTTGTTGTGATCAGTGCAGCACCCCCCCCCCCCCCCCCCCCCCCCAATGAGAGAAGTGAGCAATTCAGCTTGAGTAAGCTCCAGCAGTGCTTTGGTAAATTTAAAAAGAGCCCTGGAAAAACAACAACAATAAAACACTTAAATATCACTGAGAAAATCACACTTATATGACACCAAATTGTATAAGAGCCCCTGCAAGTATTTTCTTTCACTGGTGCAGGCCATGTACCTTTCCTCTTGATGAATCCATTTCTTATTAAATTGTTTTAATTCCATAACTTGCCACTATACATCAATTCCGTACTGATACATGATCAGCCTTTCCAATTGTTTCAGACGGTGTCTCTCATTACATGACCAGAATTTAAAATGATGTTTGTTATGTGATAGATTTGTGCAAGTTGAGAAAGGAAGTTTTTGAATGTTCATATTTTGAAGGATATTACTCTTTTTGCGAAAGCCCCGCAGTCTTCAGTCATCAAACTTTGTTTTGTCCATCCTTAGGAAAGGAAAACAAAAATCGGGTTTCTTTTTAATCAGAATCCAGACAAATATCCAGAAGACATTTTGAAGATTCTTTTTATCTCAACTAACCACCAAAGGCGTATTAATGACACAGAGTTTCAAGGAATTTTCTTTTTTGAATTTTCATAATTTCGTATGAAGCTCTTCTGTTTGAAATGACACATTATACCGTGTTCAGGATTACAACTAATGTAATTTGTGCACTTTTCAGAAATCTAAATTAGAGACAGTCTTTGAATATTTGATGAATTCTATCACCTTTGTAGTAATTGCACCAACACTGAAACAAAACAAAAAACAAACAAAAAAAAAGAGCAGAAATTATTATACAGCATTGTCTGGTTTCACAAGGTTAGAATTTTAAATAATTTGTCATTATTTATGAGATCTGGAAGCAATTTACATTTCAATTTTTAATTTTAATGGAGTGGAGATTAAGAGACATTCATGTTGACGTTCATTTCTTTATGAACATTGACACGAGGAAGATTAAATTAGAAAGGTTGTGTGGGAGGAGAGAACAAGAAATAAAGAATAGAAGGATTTATCCATAATGCTGCACAAATTATTGCCCTGCAGCGATTGAGTTTGAACAAAACACATACAGAACATGATGTACATGTATGTAATTCGTTGAGCCAAATTTCCAGAAACTGGGCAAGTGTATTGAATGATGGATATTACTCCCATGCATTCACCCACAAGGTCTTTCTTTTTCTTTCTCACTTTGTCTGCCTTTTCATTCTCTTTCTCAATTTTTTCCTTTCTCGGCCTTTACATTCCATGATCTTGCCCCTCTCTCCCCCTCCCATTTCTCCACCCCTCTCGTTTTTTCCTCTCCCTCACACTCTCCTTCTTTCTCTTTCTCCCCTTCTATCAGTATCTCTATCTTTATTTCTTCCCCCTTCCCTCTTTTGCCTCTCTTTCTTTTTGTCTCTTCTTCAATCCCTTTTTTTTTGTATCTCTATCCCTCTCTCTCTCCCTCTATCTCTGCATCTATCTCTCTCCCTCTCCATCTCTCTCCCACTCCATCTCTCTATCTCTCTCTCTCTACCTCTCTCTATCTCTCTCTCTACCTCTCTCTACCTCTCTCTACCTCTCTCTACCTCTCTCTATCTCTCTACCTCTCTCTCTCTCTCTACCTCCCTCTATCTCTCTACCTCCCTCTATCTCTCTACCTCTCTCTATCTCTCTACCTCTCTCTATCTCTCTACCTCCCTCTATCTCTCTGACTCCCTCTATCTCTCTCTCTCCCTCTATCTCTCATTCTCCCTCTCTTTCTCTATCTCTCTCTCTACCTCTCTCTACCTCTCTCTATCTCTCTACCTCTCTCTATCTCTCTACCTCCCTCTATCTCTCTCTACCTCCCTCTACCTCTCTACCTCCCTCTATCTCTCTTTCTCTCTCTCTCTATCTCTCTTTCTCCTCTCTCTCTCTCTTTCTCATTCTCTCTCTTTATCTTACTCTCTCTCCCTTCCCTATCCTGCCTTCTCTGTGTTAGTATAGAACAATACAAAACTCATGACATTCTCTTCAAACTTTTTATTGTTTCCTTTCTTTAACAGGAATCAGCAGATGGGGAGGAGCGTCGTCTGAGAAGCAGCGCTAAAGGACTTCCAGGTAAGACTTTCTTCATCTCTTTTTAAAGACCTTTTCAGAGATTGGAAAATCAAAAGGTTCAGGCAGTTAAAAGAAAACCTTGTCCTCCTTATTAGTCACATGAGGAATGTATGTTCTTGCGATATTTAGTTTCTTGTCTTTTGTGTTTTTACTTCCATTTTCATTTTCATTTTTCCTCCTATATTATAATCCAGCATGTTCAATGTTTTCATCTTCTAACAGTCTTCTACAGTATCTATTTCTATCTTTCTCCTTCCCTGTTTCTCTCTTAGATCCCATTCAATTATGAAGCCGCACCCCCCCCCCCCCCCTTCCCCCATCCATTAAAATGTTGTTTCCTCTACAAAATTGACATTCTTTATAAAAAATAACACACTGCTTTTCTTTTGCAGGGGTTTGCCTCTGCATATCTGAATAAGCCTTTACTCTCTTCCTTTTCTCTCTCTTGTTTTCTTCTCTCTTTCTGTCATTCTTTTTCTCCGCTCTTTCTCACATGCTCATTATTTCTTTCTCTCTCTTGCTTTTGGTAATTTTTTGATTTTGGTATAACATGCATGTTCTATAGACCTCAGCTCAGGGTTTTTAGCTGCCATAGATTTTTATTTATCTCTTTATCTTTCTTCAACACCCCCCCCTCTCTCTCTCTCTCTCCTCTTTCACTCTGCATCTCTTCCTTCTTTCTCTGTCTCCTTCCCCTTCTCTCCTGTCTCTCTCTCTCTCTCTCTCGTCTCTGTCCCTCTGTCTCTGTCCCTCTGTATCCCCTCTAAGTTTCACTCTGTCCATAGATAAGGGTTTATTTATCTCTTTATCTTTCTACAACACCCCCTCTCTCTCTCTCTCTCTCTCCTCTTTCACTCTGCATATCTTCCTCCCTTCTTTCTCTCCCACCCTCTCTCTTTCTAATATGCCACTTCCCTCTTTTCCCTCTCTATGTACTGTACATCTCTATTGCCCTGATAGTTATATATCCCAGTCTCTCCCTTTATGTTTTCCTCTTGCCCGTCTTTTATTTATGTATCCTTTTATTCTGTCTATAGTTCCTGATTTTACCCAAAGCTATCAATTTTACCAATGAAGGAACAACAAACTCATAACAACTTCCTGAGAGAGGACATAGAATGGACCTTCCTTGGATAAAAGTAATTTACCCGGGACAGAATTACCCTCATAAAACCCTTTGATAACTACCGGTGTAAACCAATTGCTTTTATTTTCCAGTGTCTTGGGCTAAAGTAATAACTTTCCCAAGAAAAACTTCTCCCAAATGCAATTAACAGTGGTGTGTTTATCCAAAATGAACTTTATGAGAGAAAATGTAAAAAAATTACAAATAAAAATCTAGTTACTTGAAAAGCACTTCAAATCAAACTTGGATGAAGTATGTATGCATTGTTATCAAATTCCAGAGTGCTTATTATGGTAATATATGAAAGCTTCTGGTGAAATGTGCAAAAGTGATAATTGCACTCAGGGCAGATACATAATTGTTGACTTGCGTGCAGTCGAATAAAGCTCTTGTTTTTGCTTGAAGATCCAGGGCAGCGTCTCACGAAACCGTCATACTGTAAGTACAAGTTCACCGACATCCCATTGAAATGCGTGTATTAAGTTTAACACACGTTTCAATGGGATGTCTGGGAACTTGTACTTATGACGGTTTCATGAAACGCTGCCCTGGATTGTCAAGCTTGCCATTCATTTCCCATGTGGTATAAATGTGAAGAGAATAACACTGAATTTCAATTCGATTTCAATTTATTCATGTTTCCAACAAAACATTACTAATCAATTATAAGCATTTAAAACAAATGTAAGAAATACATGTTGGAAACAGAGGGGTCCACTAAAAAGCAATGCTTGTACAAGTGTGAACACCTCAAATGATACTTAAGAATAATGAGTAATTACATTACCTAATCCGTAACTATACAAAAGGAACTACAAAATAGGGGAAAGAAAAAGGGGGATGCCAACAGAGACGAGAAAGGGACGAGGCAATGCTTTACATGGATTCATGGATACAAGGGCTCTATTTTGAGTAAGGGATCATGATTATTTAGCTGTTGAGAGGAAATGATTAGATGCAATATATACTCTGAGTACACCTCGGGCTGTTTTTCTAGAAGTTTGTCTGTTCTATTAAAGCAAAGACACATAATTTCTCTTGATATTTTTCTGTCTTTTACGGTAACAATTCTTTTAATATTTTTGTTTTAATTTGCAGTGGAGCCTGCACCTGATATACAAAGGTAAGCTATTTATTGGGGTTGACATAATTATTTTAAGCGAAAATAACTCTTTCAGGAGGGGAACAAATGAAAGAAAGAAAAGTGTTCTGTATGGATTGGGTACTTGACCATTCTGCACTAGGTCATATTATAGTCATAATGTTGCACATGTACAAGATATACCGGTATCCGTATGTACGTTCACGATAAATTATGATTTTAATGAAGCAAAACTCCTCCACTTCGATTATTTTCTTTTTGCAGTACTGCGTCGTTGCTTAATTCTGAGTAAATAGTTGGTATGCATTCCCATAAGTATAATCTTGGCTATACAAATATCTTAATTGCACAGGAGCTAAGAGCCATTAACTCTTGATAGCCGCTAAAGCTGCGGGAGAACTTTAACTATCAAATATAACAGAAGTAATTTCTTCCCCAAGGATTTTGGTTTTTGGGGTATCAAAGCCTAAATAAGGGAGTAATTTTCATCTTTAATCTTGATGCAAACTGTTTTGGAGTCCATAAATAGAAAAAATATGCAAGGAAGAAGCTTTCATGTATATAGACGATTATTTAGTCTTTTCAGGGCCAGATGGACGTTAACTCTTGAGTTAAAGTAAATCGTGAATGCCCTTCTGGCGCCAAACAGATGATTTTGTTCATGTTTACAGCTGTATCATGGAATTGTGTTTACATTTGATGTACGTGTGTGTGTTTTATCTGTCTAGCAGCTGTACGACGCGTGGTTGTGACGGGTCAGGGCATAGTGGAGGGAAATATACGAGACATAGAAGGTAAGAAATCTGGTTTGTTATAAAGCCCCACTGCACTACTTGTAGCTACTTGCGCCCTCTATATATAGCAAACAATGCCTAGTCGGTGACCGTTGGTCCCCCATGATACCCCTTTTCTTATGTTAATTGAGAGCTGAGTGGATGAGATAATCACCTGACCAGCAGGGTGGTCTAATCCCTCCATGCCAAAACTAGTGCAGAGGGGCTTTAAAGAGGGCATTTGTGGAGGGCTATGTGACGTTACCATTCAAAATTTATGATATACAGTCGTGACTAGTGACAGGAGTTCTTTTGTTCACTGATAGCTTTTTTTTTAATCTAGGAAGAAGAAACAATCTTTGGAATGTTTTAAGAAAATAAGTTTCCGATAGAAAATTAATGCTCATTTTTAATGAGAATAATAGGATTTCTCTTTATATCATTTAACCCGTTGACTACTGAATCATCTTATTCCCATAGACTTAACACAGGGACCACCAGGTTCCAGTAAGCAATGGGTTAAAAACACCCCTTTTGGTCACGGATATCAAAAGAACTTTCCAGAACGACATTTTTTTTAGTAGAGGTTATGTTACCTGACTACTAAGAAAGCATAAATGCTTGTTAGTAAGCACCCAGAGGACCAACAGCTTTAGGTCCTCCCCGAGGTTTCCTAAGGAGATGTACACCTTTAAGGCCCTAGGCTCATGAGGTTGTAGTTCACCAGATCACTATTACTTTCATTCATACGAGAATGAAGTATTTACGTTTCAGTAAACCGCTAGCGTTTATATTTTCATACGAAACTCCTCAGAGTATAAGGATTCTGTCAAAGACTTCTACAGAAATCTAATCAGGCTTAAATTACCGTGTTTGCATTAATACTTCATGAATGAGGAAGGAAAGTTGTATTTGTCCTTCAATATTGTAAAAACACAAACATATGGAAGTTCCTGTTCAAGACAGAAAGATTGCTTGAATAAACATGGCTTGATTTGCAACACTTAGAGTTGTTTATGTTTCATGTTTATCCTGGGTTCAATTGAAGGAGTACAAATGTAAACAACTTATCAGTTTTTATTTACTTTGGTGATCTTTTGTCAGGCGAAGATCTAATCAGGCTAACATTGTAAATTATGGGAAAACATTTGAATATTTCCTTTTTAAAGTCCTTTTTCCTGTAATATAAGAATTAATGATACAGATACCGATATTATATTCATAAAGTACATTATGTTTGTTTAGTTGATTTGTAGTTGCAAGGAGCATTGAGGAGAAATAGAGCATGGAAAGTTCATATTTTATCCTCTGAATGATTTGCTATGTTGGCTTTTCTATGTGTCAAGTGCCTTCTTTAATGATCATGCAATTCTGAAACTCCATCAGGGCAAAATACCAGGGACAAATTAGCTTAGAATCAGGGAATTTGTTTCTAGAAATGCTGGTAACTGTGTAATTCCAGTACATGTTGTACTGTATTCCTGTAATCGACTTAATATGGCAAGGCACGTCCATGTTCATACAGGGCTGAAACACACTCACATCCACCTTCTGTGCCAGTTCAAGCTGCCATGTTTGTCAGAAAGGTCACCTTTTTGAAAAGTGACCACTTCAATTCTCCAAGAGAACTCTCTTTCCTCCGTGACAGAAGCATTGAACTATCGGCTGGTCGCAAAGGTCACAGTGGACCTATCTCCATTAGAGACCTTTGTGATCACATAATGCAGAGATCTGTGGCATTCTGCTCTTTGAATAATATACCACCAGTAGTGCCCTACAAAATTGTTTGATACGTGGAGAGAAGCATTGTGGCATGGTTGTTCGTTGACTTTCAATTAAAAGGTTAATATTAAAATACTGAAATCAAAATACTCTTTGAAAAATATACCACCACTAGTGCCCTACAAAATTGTTTGATACGTGGAGAGAAGCATTGTGGCATGGTTGTTCATTGGCTTTCAGTTAAAAGGTTGTAAGTTCAAATCTATTCGTAGGGTGGTTATAATGTTCTTGAACAAGGCATTTCATCTACTTTGTTCACTCTTGACACGGGTGTATTGAATAGGTGCCTGGTGGGGTTTATTTTATATAATTTGGTAATAGCGGCTTCCAGAACCAATACCAAAACACAGTTGATTTAAATCAACTGCTAGTTTTAGGAGTCAGTTTATGAAAATTGCTTTAAAAAAGACTCCCTTTTTTGTACATGTTGAAATTTAGGATATTTGATTTAGAGGGTCAGTTTCTATTGGACACATAGTGTAGTTCCCTGACATACAGTGTAGGGTTCATTATTTTGGGAGAATCCATTCTCGACACTGAATTGTGTGTACACTGGTGCTGCAATGATGGTTTCTTATACTATATATTTTAGACTTCCACAGGCCACTAAAGTAGTGCGAGTCAATTAGAATTATCAAATCTCGTGCACCTGACAGCACCCTGCTAATCAGATGCGCCTAAAATCCTCAAGATCAACAGAACAAACGACGGAGACAGTGAAACGAGATTGCGCATTTTGATAGGGATTTAAATCTCGTTCACCTCTCTCCCAGTCTCTGCTAGTTACTTCTTCCCCTGAAAGCATTCGGGTGGAAAATCTGATTTATTGCTTGGCTTTTGGATCAGAGATGCAAATGGAATTGACTTTCAATAAGGAAAGCCGACGACGACGAGTTGAGTAGGAGGAATTCAGCATGAAGAAAAGAGCCACCGGCCAAAGTCAATATATCTAAATTCAAGCGGTGTCTCCTTTTGAGCATCATTTTTAGTCAATATTTAGTAGATTGCAGTGACTTCATTGTTGTGATCTCTGTCTGATATCTCCCTTTCTATTTTCCTCTCTCTGCATTGTCCTCTCTTCCTCTTTCTCCCTTCCTCTTTCTTCCATTTCTTTCTCTTCCTCTATCTGTCTCTCTTCCTCTTCCATCTTTTCTCTTCCACTTTCTCTCATCCTCTCTTTCTCTCTTTCTCTCTTTCTCTCTCTCTCTCTCTCTTCTGTTTTTCTCTCTTCCACTTTCTCTCTTCCTCTCTCTCTTTCTCTTTCTCTCTCTGTCTCTCTGCCCCTCCCTCTTTCCTTTTATTTTTTTTTATACATCTGTCTTCCTTTCCTCCTCTTCCATTATGCCTCTTTTGGTATATCTCTCTCTCTCTGAGCACCGTGTATTTCTTGATCTTATCCTCCCCCTCTCTTCTCTTACTCTCCCAACTGTTACGATTGTGTATGTCCCTCTCTGTCTATCTGTCTTTGTCTGTCTCTCTCCCTCTCTCTCTCCCTCTCTCTCTCTCTCTGTCTCTGTCTTTGTCTCTATCTCTATCTCTTGCAGTCTCCCTCCCACAAGTACTCCCT
Source organism: Strongylocentrotus purpuratus (assembly GCF_000002235.5). Lineage (NCBI taxonomy): Eukaryota > Metazoa > Echinodermata > Echinoidea > Camarodonta > Strongylocentrotidae > Strongylocentrotus > Strongylocentrotus purpuratus. The sequence continues at coordinate 7,889,357 of NW_022145598.1, forward strand.
CTATATATCCAATCCTCTTACAATCCACATCTGTACATGCATCCCCCAACCTTTTTACTTGTTGCAATAAATCAGCCAGCCAGACTCCCTCACAGTGCGTGGGGCACGTCAATGCACATTCAAACCGTACACGGTTTCACCGAAATCTGTCTGCGTCCACGGCCGGCGCATCCCGCAAATTGAACCCAATCTGCTAAATTGAAATTGCTTTTCCCATCATGTAAATAAATAAGATAGATGCAATCAGTTCCAAAACACATGTGTCATCCATGTTCTACAGGAGATGCTCATGATGTGTTCCAGGGGGGTGTTTCACAAAGATCCCAAGTTGAACTTATCTTTAAGTTGGACTTAACAATTATGGAAAGCCGTTAGCATCCATGAAAATATTTTGTAAAAGTTAGTTTAAAAGGCTTAAAATGATTCAAATGATCCATATCTTCTATTATCAAGAATGAATGTTATAAGAATGAATTTTGTCTTTTAAAATGAAATATGCTTAGTTAATGCTTTAGAATATGAATATGCGATATCCAATACATAACTCCAAACTATATGGGGACCCAATTGATTTTTAAGGGTCTGTGCGCTAAAGACTAGAGCTATTGGTTTTTTTTTGGGGGGGGGCGGACTTTGGGTAGGCAAATTCATACAAAAAATACATTCACAAAATTGACTTGAAAACACACCACACAATTAGTCTGAACCATGTCAGGAGCGAATTTGAAGAAATTTTCTTTTTAGGTGATGTACAACCAAAGGAATAAGAGGAAAACTGACTAGATATTCAGGGCCAAATGGTCTTCATTGATCAGCTTGTTCATAGCTTGTTTGCTCTGAGCAGTTGAATTTTACATTCCATTATTTTCCCTACTCAAAAATGCATGCGTGGGGATGACATTTAGTATAATTTCCATGTAAGATGTATAGTTGCCGCCCTTCGTGCAGTCTGCGGAAAGTTGCGTATTTAATGAGACATGGGTGATTTTAACCATGTATTTGATCATGGCACTGCCTCATGCATCTTCTTCGTAGAAACCTAGAACTTTTCATCATTTATTTTTTTCCCCTTGCGGACAGTTTCAGCTGTTTAACTAGACGAGCTCATTCCTGTGCTCATATTACCAGCATTAATAATTCAAAAATGTGCAATCAATATTGACAGCAATGTAAAGGTCAGGCATTAGCCTTTCCCTCCATCCTGCCCAACGAATCATGCAAATATCTGCTGTATCCTTCTCTATCAGCAAAGGAAATTCCGCAAAATGTCTGCCTATCGTACAGAGTACAGTTTCTGAGATTGATGTTACACATTTGAGTCGTACACCAATTATGTTAAGGTGATTGGTACACCTTAAAGGCCCACTGCACTACTGGTAACTACTTGCGCCCTCTATATAACAAACAGTGCCTAATCGGTGACCATTGGTCCCCCATGATCCTCTTTTTCTTATGTCAACTGAGAGCTGAGTTGATGAGATAGCCACCTGTCCAGTGACCTTGTAGAGCGGTTTAATCCCTCCTGTAAACTACGGCAGATAAGCTTTAAAGGGAGAGAGTTGTCAGTTTCCATTTGCAGACGATCATAATTCGCTGACACCAGACTTGGTAAAAATACCACTAATGGGTGTACAAATCTGCACACAGCAAACCCGTAGTCCCATCAAGAAATACCCTCTCTGGGTCTTTGGGTGGGAGAAATGGAAGATAATGACTTTACCATTTACCATATGGGGAAATGTGTGGAAAATGCAGTGCATTACATAAGGCCTGTTGGTCTTAAAACTGAGTCTTATCCTGGTGATTGACAACACCTGTTTATTAGGTAAACACCCAAATGGTGTCGAATTCCACATGAGAGCCTACTACTATGCATCTCTAATGCCTCAGTCATACCGAAGGTGAGACACCAGACCGACTACATACAGAAAACATTTACCCCAGATAGCCAAACATCAGTCAGTTTGTAGTCTGTCTTGAGTCAGACTGGCCGTGGGACTGAGGCTGTCTTCATCAGTTTGACAAATAACCTGCTATTTTCAGACTCGGGATATTATCCCGAAGCTTGAAATTGCGTCTTCACCAGACCAATACGCTCATCACAAACTAGCTCTGATAGGCGCAAATTAGCCTGCTATTTCCTAAATAGCCGGATATTTTTAAAACAAAACCAACATTTCTCAGGATATTTTCTTGACCAAATATCCCGCTAATTGCAACTGCGGGCTGATGAAGCCGCAACTTAACTGGCTAATTTGCGATTGGGATAGTTAAAATAGCTGTTTATTTGGCAAACTGGAGCTGATGAAGACAGGCCTAGTATGACTCCTTCATAGTTGCCCTTTCTGGGCCAATGTGCGCTAGAACTCCTTCTGAATAATGCTCTCTAAATCTATGGGTGATTAACATCCGTGTACCGTATGGATATGATTTATTATTCATTATAAGTATAAGTACATAATTAATTGTGCATATCGGGAAATATGATTTTCACTGGTTGGTACAAGCAATACAATATAAACATGCTCATAATGAGACAAAATACATAACCAAAATAACTGGGTTATATCTTCATTATTATGATAAATTCTGTCTGAAAAGTCATTAACACATTGAGCTTATTATTATTATTAGCAGGGGATATATTGTCAAGACTCAGAAAATTGTACAGCACTGATTTCAAGGTGTCGTAGAGAAGCAAATACAACAGGAATTTTAAATGCCTTTCTGTATACGTCGAACTGACTATTTAATTATGAAGCTGATATTTGCCTTCTCTATTGATTAAAAAAAGTCCAGATATGGCGCAGCTTTTACAAATGACACGCGACTCATTCTTTCTCAACTAAGTGTCAAATGTTCGTGGCTACTACTATTGCTCTCACCTCATTAACAATTATACAGGGGTTTTGAAACCATCATTAAAAGTCAATACAGGCCTTTTGTATAGAAAGTGCATCTTGATGAGTTGATGGTTAGCCTAGCTTCCAGGTGGCATGATTTTGTTGTTCTCCTTCCAAAGAAAATGATTTTTGTTGATCTGGAAGTTTTGGCTCTAGACTTTTTGTTGCTCTCCCTTTATTGTCTTGTACATTGTGTTGGCCTCTTTGAGAGTGATAGTGGAATAGTCTCTGCTCCTCAGACTTGATTTAAATACACCGCAAACGAGAGGATGTTGAATAGTGGAGTGCCTGAATTGTAGGCTATAAGCAGGTGGCCTATATTCCCCTGAGAATAGTATGTCTACTGTTATTAGCAAAATATGCTGAGGATGTTATATAAAATTAATTGTGTACTGTATGAAGCGTATGAGTACATGGAAAATAAAACAAATTAATAGGTATTTGTGTAATGTTCTCTGATACATGGAGAGGGGGTATAGAGAAATACATTTTGAGAGAGAGAGAAAGGAGGGATGATGGAGAGAGAGAGAAGAGAGAGAGAGAGAGAGAGAGAGAGAGAGAGAGAGGTGAAGGAGAGAAAGAGAGACAGAGAGAGAGAGAGGTGAAGGAGAGAGAGAGAGAAGGGAGGAATGATGGAGGGCGAGAGGGAGAAAAGGAGGGAAGGAGAGAGACAGAGAGAGAAAGAAAGAAAGAAAGAAAGAAAGAAAGGAGATTAGGAGGGTGGGGGGGGGGCTGGAGCAAAGAAGTGCTTAGTTACGTAGACTGGACATCAGCTGAAGATGTGAAACCATTGATAAGAGTATTCTGATAAATATTATTTTTGCTTTTAGGAGCAATACCACCCTACATGTACATGTAACTTTCTGTATAACTGGTTTGAAATATGTATTTGATAACGAGTATAGTGAATTTTAAGCTTATGACTTTAAAGGATTCTTTCATTTGGTATAATAAGAAGATATCAAAGCAGTTAGAATTAGCTGATATTCCCCAACGAAAATGTTCTTGTTTACCGGTGCTTGCTTTGCGAATTTTGAGACAAGCATTGATTTCTAGCCTTTTTCTTGCCTAGGGCTTCATGGGGCAAGCAAAGTGAAATGAAGCGTGCTTGTCTGGTCATCAAATCTCAGAGGATATCTTGTTGAATCATTCTCAAAGATGTGCTAGGTTGTTGTTGTGTTTCGTGGAATGGAGTGTGTGCACTTTAGTGTGGGCTCGCTGTCCTGAAGATGGTTAAATGGACAGGCGAGACGAGATGGGATGAGAGGAGATCGGGGGCTGTAAATCATTTATGGTGACCTAGCTGGCTGGCTGGCTGGCTGGCTGCTAGACTGGAAGACTGATCTTTATTTTGACTGGTTTCTCAGACTGATTTGTCTCTATGTGCACCCTTACTCTTTCTCTTCTTCCTTTTATCTTCCCATCTTTTTCTTCCTTTTCTCTTCCTTTCTCTTTTTTCCTCTTTTCTTCCTTTTCTCTTCCTTTTCTCTTCCTTTCTCTTTCTTCCTTTTCTCTTTCTTCCTTTTCTCTCTCTTCCCTTTCCCTTTCTTCCCTTTCTCTTTCTTCCCTTTCTCTCTCTTCCCTTTCTCTCTCTTCCCTTTCTCTCTCTTCCCTTTCTCTCTCTTCCTTTTCTCTTCTTCCTTTTCTCTTTTATGTCTTTCTTTCTCTTTTTCTTTCCCCGTCTCATCTCTCTCAGTCCCTCTATTGCCCCTCTTTTTTTCTCTTTCAGCGTCTTCGTTCTCACCCTCTGCGTTCTTCCCCTCTTTCCCTCTTGCCTTCTATCTTTCTTACTCTCTATTCTCTTTCTCCTCTTCTCTCCCTGTCTTGCCCCTTTTCTGTCTTTCCCATCTCTGTCTAACCCACTTCCTTCTATATCTCTCTCTCCCGTCTTACCCTCTATCCTTTCTTTCCCTCTTTCTTTAGGGAGGATAGATCTTGGAAGGGATAGATTCAGATGTTAGAGGATAGGATAAGAGGGAAGAAGCCGGAGAATAGGTGGGGGAAAGGGGAATTAGGGGAGAGAAAGGATTACACATAGATATGGAGAGAGGAGGAAGGAATAGATGCTGAGGGAAAGGAGTTGGAAAGAGGAAGAGGGGAAGGGGATTAATGGGAGAGGGGAAGGGGGATCGATGGGAGAGGAGGATAGATGGGAAAGAAGGAGGGATAGTTGGAGAAGAAAAAGAGAGATGGAAGAGGAGAGTCCAATAAAATGTTAAAAAACAATGAAACACCCATGAAGAGTAAACATGTTCCCTATCTGTTGGGAATGATTGTGCATGGGAGAAACCACTTTATGTGGCAACTCCAATCAGCTGAAACATGAATTTTCATTGGAATTACAGTTGCTTCCTCACTCTTTGCTTGAGGGTAATAGGGATGTGTTCTCACTAGTGTTGTAGACACGCACAATGATCTATCGTTTGTAGGGAGCACGATCTATTTGTGCATATTTACATGCTGGTTCATACTTTATATAAATTTCCCAATTTCAGAATACATATGTACATACATATTCCATGTTCCACACAAAACTGAGGCAGAATTGTGGCTGCAAATGAATTACTGACAAACACATTTTGGTGGTAATTCTTTTTTCCTCTTAAAATATACATACTTACATCAATATCCTCCACATGCTTACTGATATGTGAGTTACAAGATTGCAAGTGAATTTTTTTTGTGGTCAAAAAGCAGTTTAGGGACTCATTCAAAATGGAGGTGTTTCACACTTAATATTCTATCTATCTCTATTGAGTTGAACACATGTAGTATTGAAAACTTGTTCTTACTTGTAACTTGTATTACACCGATATATGAGTTTGTGTTTACTGGCAATGAAAGTATACTGTTAATCTTATATGACTTTACAGATACTCTAGTTTGAATCTGAGCCTAAGCCAAAAGACCTACTATCTGATTCTAGATGATAACAAATAAGTCTCCCATAAAATAATAAATTGTGTATCTTGAATCTCTTTTTGTCTCGACAGTGCAAACAGGTGTCCGATCGCAGCCAAGAAGAAAAAGGCAGAGCCCGAGCTTCCACCACCGGAGCCAGAGCCCAACAAAAGGATGAAGAGGTTGTCAAGGAAGCGAGGTGCCCCGCCCAGTAGCCAGGAGGAGACGGCGACAGCCGCCCCGACTGAGGAAGGCCCCACCAGTGCCAAGGTGCTGGCTCTGAATCCAGACACAGACGATGCTAACTCCATCTCGAGTCAAGACGAGGATGTGCAAGCAAAGTGTAGCCGGAGAGCGATAGTCAACCTCCAGAGGTTGATTGATAACGTAACGGAAGAGATCAGACATGAGAAGGAGCAGGAGGAGGGAGTGGATGACAAAGAAGGAGGAGGAGGAGGAGGGGGCCAGAAGAGTGAAGATGTTGTTGCATCGAAAGAGACAGAGAAAGATGAGGCGGAGGATGCAGCGAAAACAAGAGAGGAAGAAGAGGGAGAAGGGGGTGAGGATGGGGTTGGGGTTGGGGTTGGAGAGAAGGAAGCTGAAGGTATGGAAGTGGATGAGGAAGAACAAGAAGAGGAGCAAGAAGTAGATGCAGCAGTGGAAGAAGAAAGCGGAGTGACAGAAGAGCAGAGTGCTGAAAAGGAAGAGACACAGGAGGAGGAGGAATGGACTGGTGAACAAGATAAGATGGGTTCCATTGAGGATACTGAGGAAAGTGTTGTGGAAGAGGAGGAGGAGGAGGAGGAGAAGGAAGACTCCTCTGTTACGGACGCGGAGACGTGTGCTCCTCCTAAGCTCCACAAGGAGCTTGCATTCCTGAACCAAGATATGCCAGTCTTAGAGACGGCTCCCGACCTTGTGGGAAACAACTCTGTACCATGTGAAGACAGTACCAACGGGAGCGGGGAAGGGATGAACGGAGGTCAGGGGGAGGGGGAGCGAGAGGTCACCCACGAGGGTGCGGATGAGGAGGAAATGTACGGTGAAGCCCCCTCGTTGGTCATCGATGAACAGGTGTCATCAAGAACTTCATCCAAGTTGGACGAGGAAGACGACAACGGTTTGCCCATGCACCTGCGAGTTCTCAGTGAACAACTTTCCCAAGAACTTGAAGAGAATCGGAAGAAACAGACAGTTGGTCCTGTCCCAGCGAGTTCTGTGCAATCACCCTCACCCGCTGAAACCCCCCAGGAGAGCGTCCCCACCCCAGTAGCCAGTGAAATTGTATCAGCTCCCCCAACAGAACAGGAGCAAGAGCAAGAGGAAGAGGAGGAGCTGCCGCTGCCATCGCCACCGCCACTAAGCAACGTAGGCATCCCTGAGACGGCCTTCTCACACACAGCAAGCAATGTGGGCATCCCGCCGGAGACGGCCTTCTCACACACACCAAGCGACGTGGGTATCCCAGAGACGGCCTTCTCACACCCAAGCAATCTTGCCCTATCTCAGGATGCCTTGAACAACATGCTACCGATCAAGGTGTCCCAGATCAAACAAGAGGTGGTGGATCCCATGGACAGTGACATGGACATGGTTCCAGAAGATCATCACATGATGTCTCGACTGATAAGTGACTCTCACAGAGCTCCACCCCCTGTCGTCCCGGTTACTGCTGCATCAACAGCATTATCCACTGCCAGCTTGCCAGGTTTGTCAATATGCCATGTTTTTGATGCAATTCTTTAAAGCCCCACTGCACTACTTATAGCTACTTGCGCCCTCTATATATAAAACAATGCCTAATCAGTGACCATTGGTCCCCCATGATCCCCTTTTTCTTATGTTAATTGAGAGCTTGTTTGATGAGATAACCACCTGTCAGTGACCATGGCAGGGAGGTCTAATCTCTTCTGGCCAAACTAGTGCAGATATGCTTTAAAAAGTTGAAATAAGTGAAGAAAAATCAAAAGTCAGGTTAACCACTTTAAGAAACAAACTCAAGAGGCAAGAATTTTACCAATTCAAATTAAAGTCTACGCAGGGACTGAATCCTGATGAACAAAGGGAAACCGTAGACTATTGTCTGACTTTGTCATACTTTACTTGAGACCAATCTAAAGCCTGGCAGGTAGTTAACAATTTTGAAAATTAGAATATGTCCATTGCTTTTGATGCTCAAGAAAACTAAGATAATTACATTCATCACTTACCAGTAAATGCATTTGGAAGAAAAAAAATGAATTGAGTAAATTTCTTGTAAAAATTGTCAATTTACTTTTTTTGTAGCAATTTCAATTAAGCAATTTGTATTTAGTCAAGCACTTAATTCCTCTTTTGAATATTAAATAACACCATCTAAAATATTGTTTTGTTTCTTCGTTTGTGTCTTTCAGCGCCACCTGAACTGGGGAATATGGAGTGCAGTAAGTGTCCTACGCCTGGATGTGATGGGACGGGGCATGTTACAGGCTTGTACAGCCATCATAGAAGGTAAGTAGGCAGTAGTGTAGAGCGATGGTGGTGGTGGTGATGAAGATGAAGATGAAGATGATGATGGTGATGGTGATGAAGATGATGATGATGATAATGGTGGTTAGGATGATGGTGGTGGTGGTGATGATGATTATAAAGGTGAGAATGATGGTGGTGATAATGGTGGTTAGGATGATGATGGTGGTGATGATGATGGTGGTGGTGGAGATGGTGATGGTAATGATGAGAATGATGATGATAATAATGATGATGATGATGGTGATGGTGGTGATGGTAAGGGTTATGATGATGATGATGATAATGGTGGTGGTGGTGGTGGTGATGATGAAGATTATAAAGATGGTGAGGATGATGGTGGTGGTGATTATGATGATAGTGATGATGATGGTGATGGTTGTGATGATGATAGTGAGGATGATGATGGTGGTGGTGGTGGTGGTGGTGGTGGTGGTGGTGGCGGTGGTGGTGGCGGCGGCGGCGGCGGTAATAATGATGATGATAAAGATGGTGATGATGATGATGGTGGTGATTTGCATGTTCATGTTAATGAAGATGATGATGATGCATTGATGGTGGTGGTGATGATGATGATGAGAGTGAGGGTGGTGGTGGTGGTGATGGTGGTGGTGTTTGTGGAGATGACGCTGGTACATATAGTGTCGATGTCTTGATGACGAATTTTATTTTGTTGGTTGGGGGATCATTGTGAAATGTTTGTTTGTAGTGATGATAAGTTCTATGATTGTGATTAATGATATTAGTTATAGGATTTCTTGCAATGATAGCTGTGAAATTCATTTTGTGTGCAAGTATACTTGAAGTTTTTTTGTTTGTTATCAATGTGGCTATAGCAAGTATTGTGAAGTTGACTTCGGAAGTACAAAGTGATGATGAAATTGTGAATTATGATGGCAGTTCTAGTTTTGTTTATGTTTATCAACTGATATTAAGAATTGTTGTTGTTATTGAAATGTTGTTTCCATGCTAATAATTAAAACGATGTTGAGCAAACAATGCTAATTGACGTAGGACAGATTTTGCCTGCATATTTTTAATACTTAGGCAACGACATGTATGGGGGAGCTACATGTAAGTGAAATCTAGTTCTTATAATGATACAGTGTGGTGATTAAAGCAGATAATAATGGTTGGCTGTCATGGTGATTGTGATGTCATGAGAGTTGATTATGGACATAAGGTAACTTTTCATTTCAAATTCTAAAGCTGTCAATGTTGTTCAACTTTTAATTCCATCCACAGTTTATCTGGTTGCCCTCACAAGGATAAAATCCCTCAACAGTGTAAGTGTTCACATTTCTTTCATTTCCTTTTATAATTTGTTTTTCATGTTCAGTGTAACAATTTGTTTTATGCCTAGAAAACGTATTTCAACCTCAGTTTTGTTTATACTTGCTATTAGGTATAAGAAGTTTGATGATGGCATTTTTAATCTATTATGATTAAAACGATTACTTCTTTTGGTTTTGGCAAGGGGCATTTATGCATCTAACACATCTGCCCAAATCATTCATTTAGCCCAATATTTTGGGCATCAAATGTCTTGATTGCAAAGAGCAGAACATAGAGAGAAAGACAGAAAGAGACAGGTATTAAACAAATGGTATGTGTAGGGCTAGAGAGAGAGAGAGAGAGAGAGAGAGAGAGAGAGAGAGAGTGAAAGAGGGAAAAAGAGAGAGAGAGAGAGAGAGAGAGAGAAGCAATAGAGATGATGTTGAAGAAAAGAAGAGAACTTCAATTCAGAAAAGTAAAGCAGGATCAAAAGAGGAATATAGGGAGGAAATCAAAGACGAATAGGGAGGAAACGTGAAAAAGAAATGTTATCACTCATGATGACTAAACAGGAAACATGAAAATGGAAATGACGACATTTAACACAATTAATAAAAAGAAAGAGAAATCCTTGACAGCATCACTCCGAAAAATCAGAACAATATAAACAACAAAACAACAAAAGCAAAAATGCCTACATGAGGAGAAAAATTGTAGAAGAGAGTAAAGATGAAATGCCCTGGAAACGCAATTGACGTGCAGAGCTATTTGGGGGAGAATGGGAAGAAGATTGTAATGGTAATGACATCAAAACTGGCGCACAAAGCAGCCAGCACCTGCAGAGAAATGGCCTTAATATGCCCATTAATGGCCATTTAGAATACAGCTGCCGAGAGGAGACCCGGAAAGTTATCATAAAGTAATACCCACCGTAATAGTGCCAGTTGCATGTATATATTCCATACCTTTAAATTTGTATGTTGTACGTATCCATATGCCTGCAGTATTTAGTTTTCTTTCACGAATTTTCGTTTCGTAATACATGTAGTTGAGGAATGAAGAACTCAACATTTGATGTCTAGTGTTAATGGTATGAGCCTGGGGAATTTAACAGAAATATTATTTGTAATAATAAAAACGGTGCTTATGAAGCGCTTTTCACCGAATTCTTTAAGCGCTTAAGACTTCTATTCATATGTATAATGTTCGGTTACACAAATGATGTAGTACAGGAGAGAGCTCTCTGCAAAATGTTTGCAAAATATGAAGATCATAATCATGCAGAAAGAACATTACACATGATATGATACAAATGATTTGGAGCGTTAGCGAAAAAAAAATAATGTGACATAAATATTTTCTGGAGGAGAAAAATGCTGCATGTGGAAAGGTCAATCGATGATCAATTTGTTGGTTATCTATGGGAGTTTTTCTACTTCATTGGGCCGACAATTCAAAGGTCACTTTTCTGATAACAGAATGCGGAAAATGCACCTGAATGCTAAGCACGTGAAAGAGTTGCATTTCTTTAATTTGTGTGCTGTTTGTTTTCGTTCTCCTCGGTACTGGCAAGACATCGGTGTGTATCCAGCGAAGAAGTGTTCGCAAGCATCAATAATTAGAAAGTCAAGGTCAGGAGAAATACAATTACACTGGGAGCACAGATGGTGTGGGTTCATGTATCCAGGGGAGGTGAGGGAGGGATGGTGAGAGGGGTGGATGGAGGGATGGTGGGAGGGTGAGGAAGGGATAGGAAGGGGGGAGGGTGGAAGAGAAGGAGAGGGAAGAAGGAAAAAAGGGAGGGAGGAATGGATTAAACGAGGAGATAAGGAGGAGGAAGATGGAAGAAGAAAAGGAGGGATAGATGGGTGGAAGGAGAGGAGGGTGGGATCGAAGGAAGGAGAGGAAGGAAGGGATAGGAAGGGGAGGGTCCATAGAGTAAGGGATAGAAGGGAAGGAAGGGAAAAGGAGGGATAGTTGGGTGGAAGGAGAGGAGGGTGGTATGGAAGGAAGGAGAGGAAGGAAGGGATAGGAAGGGCAGAAGAAGGGCTAGAAGAGGAAGGAGGGATAGAAGAGGAGGAAGGGACAAAAAGAAGGACAGAGGGAGAGGAACCTGGCAAGGGATAGACAAAAGGGAGGAAGAGGTAGAAAAAGGAAGACATTTAAGAGGAAGCGCCATCTGGGGAGGGGTATGGAGGTACGACCAACATATAATGGGTGGGATTCTCCCAAAGGAAGAGCCGTCTTGGAGCTTTGGGTGTGTGAATAAGAGGAGGAATTGGCTGATAGAACCTGATGTATCCACTGTTTTTACTCAAAAGATTGCTTAAAATGCGGTCTATGTGTAAACATTCATCCTTTGAAAGGTATTGTAAAAGATTAGTCACATAAAAGTATCCCGGAGAATAAGGAAAATCCCTGCTTTAGTAGGAGGGAGATGAGTGTGAAATAAAAGAAAGAATTAGATGAGAATGTTGAGTGCTAAGAAAAATAAGATGTATCCCAAATTTGACAGCATAATGGGGTACTTTTAAGCTGGGAGATAAAATGTGAGTAGTGGTTTACATTTAAAAGGGCGTTAAGATGGAGCCTGTTTCAAAAAAATGTTTGAGTGGAGCCCCGGTATTTGTAAAGATTTACACACAAGATCCAAAGGGGAAGAAGGGAGTGGGGGGGGGGGGGGGATTTGCAGAAGAGAAAATACGTTGTACTAGAGAAACTTGGGTGATAAAAAAAAGAAAATTGGTGATGTATGATGACTAACTCAGATTTAAACAAAAGATTTAATGATGGAGAATATGACAACATGCCATCAAAAGGGGTTTTTAAGAGATATTTTGTGTTAGAAAAATCAATAAGAAGTGTGTGAGAAGTTAAAGTGAGTAATATCTTTGTAGTGCTGCTATAACAACTTCATAAAACATAATACCTCTCATTCAATACAGTACCTATTGAAGCTGCTAAAAATTACAGAATAATTTCTTGACAGTTTCCTCTCATTTTTAATTTCTTCAAGTAACAAATACTGCCTTTACATCATTGCCTTTAAATATGTATTTATAGAATTAACAATTTTTTAACATGAAGATCATTCTACATTACATGAGGAATCTTGAGATTCTTATCAGAGATTTATTAAACCTCACCAGGCATCATCCATCTGGAAAGATGAATCTGTTCATTGAATCAAACAGAACAGCGAGAATTAGAATAATTGGTGCAGATACAATCCACAGTAAATCTGTAATCCTTTTTCTTATTACAAATTGGAATATCTAAACAGATTAATCTGTAGGTTGTCTGAGAATTGAGCCTTTTTTATGATCCTAAATCTGTCTGCAGCTACATGTAAATGTTATGTGTCTGAATTTTCAATTAAATTCTAACATGTATGTACATGTATATATTGCAACATTGCAAGACATTTATTCATTTTTGTGAGGGTACAATGTGATTCCTAATGCCGTGCTATAATTTGGGAAGATTTTATTGATTTATTACAACACAAACAAATTATGAATTTTGCAGTGGTTATTAATATTTCTGAACAACCTTGTCTATAATAGTAATACGCTAAGGCTCCGCGGGGGGCGCGACGTCTCGGCGAGCCTTTGTATTCTATTGTTTTTTAATGAGATCGCCGACCCAAGTTGGTGCGGCTATCTCCTCCTGAACCCTCCCCTCGGGGTACCCGTGCCCTGTGCCATCGTCCGCGGGAGAGTCTACTCTAGCGAATTGGCTATACTCCGCCCGAGGTCCTCCTCCGTGTCGACGTCCAGGGCGAAAACAGACGCGACATGCATAATGCAGGATATGCGTGACGACAGAGATACCTCATGGATATTCAACATGACATCCGTAGACACACGACCGATGACCGTCCACTCACATTAAGTTGCGTATTAAATGCACGACGCACAGGGTCGGGCTTACCCGAGTAAAGCATCTTTCTATAGGATATCCATTGTAGTAGCGCTACACGGGGCTTCCCGTCGACGTCCAAACTTAGAGACCCATTTCCGTCATGAATGCCGCGATTTGTATATAGTTTTCGTGAATGGAGGTATGAAATAAAAGCTTATTTTGTGATTATTACGGCCATGCTAACTAAATTTTGATTATCATTTTCTAAAGGAAAGTTTTCACAAGAAAACCATTGGACTGACAATTCAATCGCAAGCTGCCTTCAGTCAACACACAGTGCAATGCTGCTGTGTGCGGTGTGTGAGTTGAAATGAGCTTGCAGGAAGCTCCTAACCGGCACCGCGCACCGTAGGCGTCCGACGCCTGCGGCGCCGGTGTTCGAGCTCTGGAGTTACGCTGTAGTGTGTGTGAGTTCACCTGAGGCTCTACCTGAGCTGAGTCGAAGAGATTTGACACTTTGAAATTGTTGGTTTGCATCATTATTGCCGCGATTTCAATATAGTTTCGTGAATAGATTTACGAAACCTGAGCTTAGAATTAGTAAAAGTTTTACTAATGTCTACGTTTTAATTTAAATTTTACTTTGAAAAATGATTATCGAAATTCATGGTCAGAAATAATCACAATCTAGGGTCTATTATGTTACAGTTCTTGCATCAAATCAATGCATGAAAACTTAGTTATTGAACTAGAAAAATGTTGGTTTGCATCATTATTGCCGCGATTTCAATATAGTTTCGTGAATAGATTTACGAAACCTGAGCTTAGAATTAGTAAAAGTATTAATAACTATTTTAATGTCTACGTTTTTAAACGACTCTGATTTTCTTGTGAAAATTTTACTTTGAAAAATGATTATCGAAATTCATGGTCAGAAATAATCACAATCTAGGGTCTATTATGTTACAGTTCTTGCATCAAATCAATGCATGAAAACTTAGTTATTGAACTAGAAAAATGTTTTTTTTTTAAATAGGCAATTATGAAGTAGGAAGCCTGAAACCTTGGCCTACTAAACAAATCTCAACAAAGTGTAGGCCCATCTTTTTATGAATTAATGAAAAAGTAGCCCCAGAAAAAAGAGCCCCCGAAAGTTGAAAAAGTAGCCCCCGAAAAATTTCCCCAAAATTTGAAATGGAGCCCCCGACATGAAAAACTTAATTTTTTGCCTGCGCCCCCCTCTAGAATCCCGCGGGTACTGAGTTGAGTGTATATATAATATAGGCGTGGGGTCCACGGGTTTAAAGGGCCATAAACCCCCAAAAGCTCGGGGGTTACGTTCTTCAAAGTTGGGGGGGGGGGGGAGAGATCAGATCGCAGCGAGATGAGTGTATAAATAATATAGGCGTGGGGTCCACGGGTTTCAAGGGGCCATAAACCCCCGAAAGCTCGGGGGTTTTAGGCGTTTAATTAAGGTCAGATGAGCATATTTTTAATACTTTGTGACACTCGGGGTCACTAATTGGCGTGGGGTCAATACGTAGTGTTGCGTACCAACTACGATGGCCTACGTTACTATATGCTGAGGGATGGAAAGGGGTACGCAAGGTGAACGAAAACAATTCAACATGTTTAATTTTTTTCGCGTACTTTCGGCGTAGAAACTTGACGCAGAAAGTACGCCCTTTTATGCAACAGTACGCTACCCTACGCCAGATCGACTAAGCAGTAAAAGCTTTCCACACAGTAAGCAACCATAAGCAAACCTGTACGCCAGCCTATACGCATAACCTACGCAGGGACTTTTTTTTCCCATTACTACGCAGCCGAATTTCTGCGTAGTCGGTACCCAAAATACGGAACTCTACGCAGTTCCAGTGGCTTAAAGAATAACTACCGGTACAGTTGGATCATTTTTTTTTTTTTTATATAAGGCCAAATTAAAAAAACAACATGTTTAGCATCCTGTTTTTTCGAAAAATGGGAAGGAGGAGGCCCTTTTTTTTTTCTT